>NC_053123.1:16739933-17014933 GCF_010015445.1 Perca fluviatilis | reverse complement strand
GCCCTGCTGTCCCCTTGGTCCTCTCGGTCCAGCGAGCCCCCGTTCCCCCTATGGAACAAAATCTGTTTATCTCTGTCAGTTACATCACAGCCACTTGCCTTTGGATCACAGCCAAGTCTGCATTGTTCTCAGTAAAGAGAGTATTGAAGAAGAGCATGTTGGCTCCTGTTATCCTCTTGTGATTAATACAAAATTATCCTACGCACAAAGAATGAAACTGGGTTTTTTCATGGCACGTCTTGACTAAATTTACTTTTTCCAGTGAAGTGAAGCGGTTTCTGATGGGAGCAGCCCAACATCCAAGTGTAATGATGAAATGCATGCAGACCTACTAACTTACTGTGTTTCTCTGTGTGTGTGTGTGTGTGTGTGTGTGTGTGTGTGTGTGTGTGTAGAAGAGAGGGTTTGATCACCTCTGACAAAAGCACTGTGATCCCCTTTTACAAGAGGTAGAAGTCAGCAGAGGAATAAAATCTATAATAGCTAGGAAGTCTGGCACAGGTAAAACAGATGTGTTGTCGCTTGAGGACATTTCCAGTGCTCGCTTACCAAGAGCTTTCTTTAACAAATATGTACTTAGATTTCTTTACAGAAAAATCCTCCACATAAATATGCTTCTATTATTGTCAATTTTACCCACACTTTCTGGCTATTGAAGCAATTCTTTTTACTCTTACTTGGGAATTATACATTAATCTATCTTCATTATGGTTAGGTGTTTTACCTGTGCGGCTAAACAGCAAGACATGCTGTTGTTTATTATAAACCCCATGCATATGTTATACTGTCAGCCATATACCATTGCACATAGTCTTGCATGTCTTGCCAAACCCTTTGCTGAATCCCAGCTCTCTCATTTTGAATGGGGCATATGCAGAGTCTTTTGTAAAACATAAGTCCCATCGTGCAGCATGTTGCAGAACAGAGGGAATTATTTTTTTCACAGGCTTAACACATCAACAACAGAGTGAGTAGTAACACCACAGTGAACACCTGAGTTGTGAGTCAGTGAGGTGGAACAGAGTGAGATCTGGTTTTGACAGATGCATGCCATGAACTGCAGAATACTCCACATTACACACATAACATAATATAATGAGAGCTTATGTTTTTGTAAGGATCTAGCAACTGATTTATGCAATGTTAATGCACAGGTTTTGAAACTGGTCAAAATGAAAGCAATTAGTTACTGGTAAGTGGTAATAATCTATAATTGCTTTTAAACATGCAAATATGTTTAGAAATTGCATTCTGCTGATCAATTAAAGAATATCTGCAGCCCCTTATTTTATATTGATATCAGGGTTGACATCATATTCATATGGTAGTCCTGATAGCTCAACGCACTGCAAATTAAGAAAATATATGCAAATAGACACAACACAAGCAAATAAAGAAACATATTTACCTTTTTGCAGAATTTAGAAAAAGTGCTGCAAGAACACACAACGGAAACTGTTTCCAGGGGACAATAAAAAGTGATGCACGTGGCCGGGACATGCTTGTTGTTGCCATGGTTTGTGGCTCACCTACACAAAATCACCTTAAATGTAAGTTGTTTTTTGGCTTATTTTAACATTGTGATTGTAAGATTAAAACAATATAATAATAGGCAAAAGGCTACAGCTAGGAGGATCTGCAATAATGGGCATGTGTCGTCAAATGTATGTTTCTTCATTTGCTTGCGTTTTGTCTATTTGCATCTGTTTTCTTAATTTGCAGTGTGTTGAGCTCTCAGACCTTGAAATCTCCACCTGGCTAGTGTCTTTCTAAACCACTGTTGACAAGCTCTCTTCATATACAGTACCGGTCAAAAGTTTGGGGTCACTTAGAAATGTCCATTCCACTCCATTCCAGACAGAATACCAGCTGAGATCAGTTGCATTGTTTTTTAAATCAGGGCAGCAGTTTTCAGATTACATTATGTGCTTACATAATTGCAAAAGGGTTCTCGACTGTTTTCGACGCTTGAAATTCCATGCTTTTTGGTCTAAACGTCATACCCAAATTAAAAGTGGTACAGCTCCCATATACTTTGACACTGAGGTGTACCAAAAAGCATGGATTTCAAGCGTTTCTTCAGCCACTTCTGTCTACAACAGTCGAGAACCCTTTTGCAATTATGTAAGCACATAATGTGATCTGAAAACTGCTGCCCTGATTGAAAAAACTATGCAACTGATCTCAGCTGGTCTTCTGTCTGGAATGGAGTGGAATGGACATGTATAAGTGACCCCACTTTTTTGACTGGTACTGTATGTGTTCATACACATTGAACCATTTAGACTTGCAATACAATAGATTACAAATTGTTAACAGTGCATGAGTAAGGCTAGACAGTTCTCTGCAACAATTTAACATTAGTCAATATTTTTCTAAGCATTACTTCATCAACAAATGACTCATTATTATTTAATTAATTTGTATGTAACTCGTGTTATGTAGGTGTTCAGACTTGTATGTTAGACTGGTATGTTCTAGCTTTGACCTAGACAGTGTTATATTGTTTAGATGACTTCTCTGATGATAGACTTGAAATAATACCTTTGGTCCGGGAAACCCCTCGCCATGGGGTCCTTTTTCCCCTTGAACACCCTGTGGTCCTTGAGGTCCCTGTAAACAAAGCCAAAGTGTAAAATATGTCACTCAAACAGTGCTCAGCTCAACGTATGTAACGTATGTGGGCTTTCTCAACAGATCACATGTGCCACTGAAACAAATAAGGACATCACAGACACAGAAACATTCAACACTTTGGGATAGCCCAGACTTTTTCTTAACTTACAGGAAGGCCGGGCTCGCCCACTCCATGGGGACCAGGAGGACCTGGTCGACCCTGGAATCCCATGTCACCCTGCAGATTTATATAGTAACTTAATTCAATAAGAGAATCACAAAGAAATGCAGATAGCAAAATAAACAATCACAAAGTACAACAAAATTAGAGGGTAATCCATAACATTTACTTTTGGTCCAGGAAGTCCAATACCAGTCTCCCCTGAATCCCTGAGGGGCCAAGGTGGCCACGTTCACCCTGTGTTCACAAACATAATAAAGACTTAACACCACTGTACATTGTCGCTTAAATCATGTATCAATATAGCAAAAGGACTTACGTTCTGAACCAGTTAGTGTCATCCTTTTAAATCGCTTTTCTGCCTTTTTAACCTCTATTTAAACATTTGATGTCTTTCATTTATTGTGTAAAAACACTATGTTGCACCCCTGAAAAGTAGTAACTCAAAACATAATGCACACATGCAGTTTAGATGCTTCTTCAGGCTGAAAATAAATCCTTTAGCTGTTGTGTGTACTGTAAATAGGGTAGTGGGTGAGATACTATGTAATCTCTCCCTGCAGGATAGGACAGATCAGAGCTAAACTTCAATAATGTCTCAAAGTTCAAGAAACCCCCAAACAACAGTGTCTTAAAATAACTGCTGAAAGTACTTTTCTACTGTACATCACAGTTTGGATTAATTACAACATTTGATCCAAATGATTAAAGGGAAAAAAAAATGCAGAGCCTGACATAAAGAGATGTTATGTAATAATTTTGCCTGTCTTAACCATTTTACTGCATTTAATATGAATTTAACCTGAATGATTAACTTTAGAGTTATCAGTCCTTGTTCCAGGCATGCTCATTTGATTGTGAGGACTGTGGAGTGAGAGGCACACTTAAAACATTCTTTTCAGTTGTATCTAGCCCCTTTTTGCCCTGCACCTCACCGGTGGGGATGTGCACACTACCACTACTGCTCTACACTTAAAACTTCACACTCAAATATGTCTTTGTGTCTCACAGGGATACTTTAAGGGAAATATACTAAATATGGACCACCAAGAGACCTGTTAATCTTTGCAAATGCTTCCTACATCATGTCGTCACATGGCGAGACATAAGCATATACTGATCCATGTATGTTATTAACTGCAGACTTTGTTGAAGAAGCTGACAATGCTGTAGGCACTTCCTAATCTGTATTTAGAAACAGGATACAAGGAGAACATTAGGAGAACCTGTAGAGAGACTTTTTGCTGATGGCTCATCCCTATGATAGTGAGTAACAGTAATGATGGGGAAGACTTTGGCTCATTGCCAAGTGTTCACACAGGGGTTTATTACCAGACAAACAGGCCTCTGTGCTGCACAGTAAAGACCGGGGTGATAGAGCTCCAACCTCTAGTTTAAACTAATCATAAAAGGAAATGTAAAGGTCACAGCAGATGTGCACGATGAGGTAAGTAAAAGTTGTTCATAAGGGGCTGACCTGCTTTCCCTGATGGCCCTCTGGTCCAATGTCTCCATGTGGTCCTGGTAACCCCTAGTCAGAAACAACATACAGTACAGGCCATTAATAAAGAAATAATGTGTTTGAATAAGTGTGTGTGCATGTTAACTATCAAAGCTCTATAAACACATAAATTGCATATTTTGCTACGGAAATTATTACTGACCTGTAAACCTCTAAGTCCTCTTGCTCCAACTGAACCCTCAGGACCCTAAAGTGCATCACACAGGTAAGAGAACGACCATGAGACCAAATGCTGTATGTACAGTAAGTAGGAATGATCAAACTGGGAACATATTATTCATCATGTGTAGTGTCAACAGTACTGTTGTACCCTGTCTCCTTTGATTCCTGGAGTGCCGCACTCACCCCTCTCACCCTGTGTAGAAAATACAAGTACTACACAGGCTTGCATTGATTCAAAAATAAATAATGTTATCATTGCCATTCATCTAAACCACATACCTGCTCTCCTTTATAACCTGGTTTTCCCTACAAATTAAATAAACAGGATGTTATGTGTGAACAAACTACAGAGACAATAATGAATATTTTCTTAATTTTTGGTCATGAATAGCGATATTTACCTCCGGCACCCTCTCGCCCGGGTAGACCACTTAGTCCTGCTTCACCCTGAAATGACAGAAAGTACACTGACTCATTATGTACAATGAATATGAGTTACAGCTACTGCAAAGTAAATACCTTAACACAGAGTAAACAGTCTGATATTGCAGGTATAAAGAGAAACAGTGTCACCTACATTATCAACAACATTAATGGACTGAAAAGTTAACACATTCCAAAATAAATGTGTATATAATCCACAAACATAAAATTAATTGGAAGTCAAGTAATGAACTGACATTGAACAAATCAGCGGTTTGTAATTTTCCTATATTCCTTTATTCCTTATACTATTAAATATGAATGTCCTAATCATTTCCAACAGATTCATATTTCATGACCATGTCAATATTATGCTAAAAATACAAAAAGCACAGTGCGCATAAACACAAGCGATACAATGGACAGAATATAAAAAGTAATGTAGTCAGATTAATAATTGTATCGACACAAACACTAAGGTAAAAGGTGGGTATTGGACAGACTTTAAAAATGCCAATAGAAGGGATTTAAAGGTAGATTACAGTCTTGCTGCAGTAATGGCAAATGCTCATTCACTGTTAAATTAAAGGTGTGGAGGTGGAATAGGGCTGGAGTTGGTGAGAAATATAAATAGGTTCCACAACATGCAGTACTTCAGAAACAAATAAAAGGACCTTAAAATCAATCCTATATTTGATTGGTTGCCAGCAAAGGAAGGCTAATACAGTCTGCCAAGGCTGACTGACTAACTCACACACACATAAATTGTGTAACAGCCAAGATGTAAAGAAATAAAAGCATGGTGTGGTACATATAGCTTGGTACTCCACCGGAGAGGGGTGACAAGAAAGAAGAAAAGTTACTAGTGTTAGCAGAAACTGTACTTGATAACTAAGAGGCAAAACAACTGCAAAGCTTGAACTTAACTGTTATTTGTAATTGCAGATAATAATGTCAGTTCATAACGCACGAGTGGCTGAGTTTCTTTTGTATGAATATGTAGCTTTAATTCTTCAAGAGCACTATCCTGTTTGTTTCTTGAGTGCATCCTAATACGTAACCGTTGAACAGATCACTATCTGACTAAATTATGTTTTCATTAGTAGCAATACAGATGATGGCTTCTTCATGAACTCCTGGAAAAGTTACATGTGCAGTGAAACAGGTCATGTTTTATTGTATAAGCAAAACCATTTTATATCTTAAAAATAAAATACAAATATTGAACTAAAGTCATTACTAAAAATATACATATGTTACAAATTACTAATATATAAACAATAATCATAAATAATAATTAACCAGGCCTAGGATTTAAGTTTTTCCAAGCACTTTACAATTTACAGACCCTGGATGACCCAGTTCAGGAAGCCTGACAACTTTTTCCATAATTGAAATTTAAGTGTGACACCCTGAGGAAGTATTATATAACAGCTGAAAAAGCCCGGCAGCTAAGACATTCATAGTCCACATGTCCACCAAAAAGCACACACCTTTTGACCTCTAAGCCCTGGGGCTCCATCATCTCCGGAGCGACCTTTTTTCCCCTGGAGCAAAACAAAGTCAGGGTTTAGTTGATGAACAACCTGGAGATTAGGGTTATCTTGACCATGTCTATGCAAAGTGAAAGTGTATAGACAGGCATTGGTTGAGACAGACAGAGAAAAAAAAGGTAACTGGGCTGATGTCTGAATGTGTGTTATGTATGTGCTTTTGGATGTGAGGGCTGTATGACAGTTGAAGCCAAAGGTGGGCATGAGGGGTCTTGTCCACAGGGCCAGGGTCATTGTCTTGAGCTGCACCTGGACAGCGTGTGTCAATTGCTATCCACCAGAAATCACTAGTTTGTGGCCATTAAACTAATGAGAGCAATTATGCCTCCTCGTCTAAGTGTAAGAATTTGAAGAATCTCTCTGAGAAAAAGCACCTGGTTAATGGCTATGAAGCAACTGTCAGTCTGTCAGCAACATGGTTATCTGCCAGGTTGCTGGAACGCTTGACATTACCTGAGCTGTCTGTTAGTGTGAGTGGGTGTCATCTTGTAGCATCACACAGAAATCATGTGTAATATCTGGTGCTCCATACTGCAGTCCCTCTATCCCTGCGTAACTGACCATGGCAGTAGGGGTTATACGGTGGATTTATGGTGGCCAAAGGTCCAGTTTAATGGAAAGTGGAGCTCTAAATGGTGCCTTTGGTTTCCATGGGGGACATCTTATGTTACATGAGAAATGCACAATAACTGGCTGAGAATGGGCACAACAAACATATTTCTCTAGGAATAGCAGACCACAGTCTCTGATCTCATTTTCCTGTTGCCATAGATTTGCTTTTAGAATGTGGGGCAGGGCCACCTATTCACTTACTCTGCTTGTGCAAATGCCTGCAAGCAATACTAAGGAGAAAAAAGCAAGTAATTATCCTGATTGTTCAAAACTGCCCAATTACCATCCCTAAAATATCAGGAGCATGTTAGATTTCTTTGCATAAGATGTCATGTATCATTTCTTCTCACTTGTGACACTTCAAAGGAAACTGCTCTTTGTTTGTGGGATATTTTCAAAAGACTAAGACTAAATACTCACCGCATGCCCGCTTGGTCCCCTCTCTCCTTTCTCACAAGCACATCTCTGAGCCAGAGGGCACTTTAGAAAAAAAGAGACATGATTGCTAAGCTGTCATGGATGTAATTCTATACACCCTCACCTAATTACACATTATTAAATTTGAAAAGATTCCATATATGAGCTGTCTGATTGTAATATTACTTACTCCTTCATCAGCCAAGTTGGTCTGCAAAGAAAACAAACGTTTATGAATATCTGACAGAATATGAATTTTGACAATATTGCAGTCCCTTATTAGATTTGTTATTGCTTAGTGAGGCAGATTTCTTATGATATTGTAATGTGGCACAATATATGCCAATACTTCATACAAACAGTAGTTTGGGGAAACCAAAGGTATAGGCCCTTAAAATTGAAAGCCGAGAAACTGATAGACAAATAACATTCCTTTATACAATGTTAACAACAACTTAAGTTATTTAAGAATGAGTTATAGCAGTGCCAGTGTATGTCTATGTCTAAATGCAAGTCATGTGTTACTGTATAGATACATTCTAGGAATCCTAGGGGATATGCTTATGCAGATGTCAAACAATGTTTTTTAAAGCTGTGTAAAAAGCTTAAAATCCATAGCTGTCACAATATTCTTTCATTTGTTTCTCCAGAGCATTGTCATCATTCCATCTCTATACGAATACCTGAACAGGCTTGTCCATGTGTCAACCCTGAAAAGATCCTTATTCAAAGCAAATACATCCCCTTACTTCTCAGTGGTGTCTGCTGAAAGACAAGGTATTATACTCACAATCTCAGGGACGATTTTTTAAACAATATCTTTGTCCTGTAAATTATGCAGGAAGCGGGTGGCCGGGAGCTGGCGAAAGCGAGACGGAGATGGGCTACATTGGCTGGCTTCGTTGGCTGCCCGGTGACCCAAAGTGAAGAATTTGATGCCCTGGTTCTTCGCATCAGCGACAGCAGAGAAAATGTCAGGGTTCCCTCGGGTGGGAAATACCATCTGTAAACAGCATGGCTACTTTGATGCTGCCGGGCTGGATTCCTCCAGGTAGATTTTGGTCATGTTGGTGATGGCGTATAGGTGGTGTAGGTGCCATGCCCGATGTAGATGATGGGAGCTATACGGGTCTTGAAGTTCTCTGTGCCCCTCCAGTCTCTGAAGGTTTGCTCTGTGATAAACCGTGACTGCTGTACTGCAGGAGAGCCACCCTCAAGCTTAAGCTGCGGCCGGTCTGCAGCCGTACCTCTTGGAGTCTGTCCACCATGTTCATGATAAACTGCTTTTCCTGCTCATGATTGTCCTTGGCGCTCTCGGAGCTGTCCAACAGGAAGGAGAGCTCCAAGCTACAGTCCTCGTCTAGGATGGCGTGTGAACACAGAACATAATGAAGGACTCTCTATTGGCAATGCAACATGTTTTTAAACTGTTATTACTTTCACTAAGCAATTTATTACATTTTGATTTAACTTTATGTCAAAATGATGCATTTGTTTCTTCAGTCTTCACACAGGGGGAAAACTGCAGATGAGTACAATCAGAGTAAGACATGAACAATACACTGTAGCAACATGATGTTAAATTTCTTGCACCAAAAAGACAATTTGTATGAGAATACAAATATTTTCTTTCATTGTCTTACCTTGTCCATTATGAATATTTGCAGCCAAAGGTTTGGACCTGGATTTTATGTTAGTTTTCCTCTCTTCGTAAAACTCTTGGCCTAGACGCTGGTCAGTGCTGTTACCAGCAGCACTAGCCACGAAGGAGGAACATCTTTGTCCCAGCTTTGGAGAAAATGGCAACAACAAATCAAAATTGATCCATTTTACTGTCCACAAAAGTAGTTTCTGCATCAAATCAGGTTGGAAATGTTTGTTGCATCAGAAAACAGTTTCGTGAATATTTTTTTTTAAAAGTGGATAATATCCTTGAAATAATTGAGCAATTTTTTCTTCACATCAACTTACAGTCCAACCTCCTTTGTAGTATTTCAGTGTCCTATTTTGAGTGCAGTCCAAAATGCAGACTTGAAAAAGGTAGCAGGAACAGCAGAGGAACGGAGTGCCAGGGGAGCTCAGTTAGCTAACAGCAGCAGTGTCAGTCATTCTGAGGTGAAAGACCCCCCAAGACACTCACTCCTTTATAAGGAGGCACTGACAGACCAGATCCCGCTGAGCCGGCCAAGGACTCCCATTCTGCCCTCAGGGCAGGGGAACTTGGATGTTTGTAACAGTGAAGCAAGTACAATCAACTGTAGATGTATGCGTTTACTAGGGGTAACTCATTCTTAAATTCCACAGAATTATCATATTGTGTGTATTTGTCTTTTAATGAAAAGTGGAGGGCTTTTTAACTGCCAGCAAAAATCAGTTGATCAGGACTCATCTATATTTCAACTTCAAATCCTTTAAAGAAAACACATACATTCATTTAAACAGTTAAATAGTTAGACTGCCTCATTCTGCTTATTATCTTACAGTATTTGCTGTGAGAGGATAAATGCCCTGTGGTGATGTATTAGACTGAGTATTGTAAAGTGAGCTGATAATATTGGTTTGAAGCACTTTCTTTTCGATACACTGTGAGCAGGGGATGAGTGGGATGGTTCTAAATAAAATCTAAGAATCTAGCACAGAGTCAACCATGTCTTTTAAAATCTCAATTATTTTGAATCTGTAAGTTACATTAGTCAACCTTGCAGAGAAATGTTGGACATAAACTATAATAGGGCTTGCATCAGATTAAAATAGCACTTAAGACAAAATTGCAACAATAAAATAGGGTCAAACATTTTTTAAGAGGGTGATATAAAAAGCATATGCATAAATTCCACAGGTGGGGGTGGGGTGGGGGTTAAAGTTTAGAGGCCCTAATGGCAAGGGCCTGGTCACCTTTGGACTAGCCCCTCGACTTTAAATGACCATAACAGCCCTGACTGAGAAAACAGGGTTAAAGGGTCTGACATTGTAAAAAGTAGTATAAAATCACTAAGCAATGGCAACTTGTAGATAAGATAGAAAAGTGTCAATTGGATCCAGTTGTTTTAATTAAGAAACCGTGGATGATCACAGTATTCTCAACAGAAACCTCAACTAACTTTTAGTTCACTAGTTTAACCTTTTGTTGGCTATTGTGATTTGTTTCTTTTTAACTGAAAAAGGGGGTTGCAACCAGTAGCGAGTGACATGCAATATATCTTAATAACGAAGCCGTGGGTGGTACTTCCACCTTCTAGACCCTAAAAAAGATGACACATCCACAAGCAGAGGTGACCTTTTATCGTACTGGATCGGTTTAGAGATCGGGCTCTGTGCAGACTGGCTCCTTATTCATGGCTGCCTGCTGCGGGCATGTGGCCATAAGGGTTCAGCCCCCAGACAGCCCCCAAAAAAAGAAAAGGAAAAAAAAAAGAAAACGACAAAAGGAAGTTAAAAAAACCCCAAACAAAAAAAAATAAAAAAAAACCCACAAAAAAAAGGTTGCACTGAATGATGGCTTGGCAAAATCCACTCTGTCACTTTCATATAATGTATTATATGTCCATTCATAGCATTCCTATATACGCAACATTTTACAACTTGTTAAAATTATTTTTAAGTATTGTGTTAGGGGTTAAAAAACAAGAACTGAATACTCTGGCACTCTGTAACAGATGGGTAGAATACACTGTGAAAAAGTTATATTTATTTTCATTACAGTGGTATTTTTGAGTGGTGGTTTTACCTACTGATAATGTAAGTATTTTAAGAAATACATGAACTCTTCTACGAGTGTCATCATGCAGCATGAGGGCAGCAGCAGAACCAGATGTCAGTAAAATCCTACTAGGTGGGTTTGTGCTGCCCTCTATCGGTAAATGAGGGTATAACAACATGATGGACCGCTCATGCTCAGACAGCCCACTGGGTTGAGCAGCAGTTCAAGATCGCTCATAGCTGTGTCCGTGTGTACTGTCCATGGTGTGTATACAGTCACCTTCAGCCATCTACTATATTTGGGTGCTGTCACTGCTGTGGGTACCTTGCTGTGGGATCCACTCTCCTAAAGACAATCAGTGTCTCTTTTCTTTCAGTGAGTGAAGACACTTTTTAAGGATGGACCATTGTCAACATCCTTTGGCTTGACTTAAACACAGCATGCTCAGGTGTCACTCCTGAAATTGACCATAAAGTGTCACCATTCATTTTGCGATCAGTAAGGAGTTTATTTTTTAATTAAAGCAGCTATAAAACACAGTTATTTGGTGATAGTATTACTTCAGTCAGATGTTGCTTCCAGTCATGTCTTGATGACCCAATCAATGACCTTTCAAGTAACTCAGTAAAATTCACTACCTGTTTGAACTTTTTAGCCTGTAAGTTTCAGTGGCAACAAAACATGGACCTTGCAATTCTGAAGCACCAATATGTGGAAACATATTTTACATTGTTTATTTATCCTGTAGATTTAATATATCACACATGCTATCGTTAGTCCTTTGTTTAGTCTCTGTAAGATGTTTCTCAATTCGTAGTTGCTGCTGTTATCGTGATAATCGAAAAGTCACTTTTTAATATGTTGCCATTAATGTTATTCCTTCCCTTCGGGCAGCAACTGCCCAACTGCCGGATAGTGGCTAGGTGCATGGTGCTGTGGTGGATGTCAGTTTGATGAAGGCCTGCCTCCTGATTCTTAATGCACTGGAGGTGGCTGGCGTGAGAGCAGAGGCTGGTGCTGGAGGTGGTACAGCATCTGGGTGAGTGTGATGAAGTGATACTGGGGTCCCGTTTTTGGATGTCTATTACGAGAAAAAAAAAAAAAAAAAAAAAAAAAAAAAGTCTTTACTGTCTCTCCTCATGCACTTCTTCAGGTGAAAACACAGTCAGAATGATCGCTGCATGGATGGCACAGAGGTTCTGGATCCGGAGCCCCTATCAGGATCATTGAGCATTTGAGAACCACCATTGATGTGGGGAGGGGTCCAATTAGCACCAAACTAGTAGAAGTTTGATGATGCTTTAGAGTTATTCTATAATTTTCTTGTTGTCAACAAATCCCAAATCATAAGTTTGTCTCTCAGTACTTCTTGAATTCCTGACTCTGTCCTGTGCAGCTGCCAAGCCTATTTGTTCCTTCTAAAAGGAACTACTACTACTACCCCATATTTGGGGACTATTTATTTAGCGTTCATGTCTTTATAGGATTTAGAACTGCAATTTAAAAATAAAGAATATGGCCAGCGCTGATACTTTAAGCGGCATATTTAAAACCGCTGCATGTCTTTTAGGGCTGCTGGAAGCCCTGGAGTTCACAAAGGCATGAGTGTGGAGCAGAGTCCTGGATCACTGGCATCAAAGTGACAGATCTGCGGCTGCTACACAAAAGGACGGAAAGATTTAGTGAGGTGGTTATCTGACTGCCCTAGATTTTTTCTGTACTCCATATATTGTTTATGTATACATATCTTCGCGTCTGAATATTTGTGTGTTATACTTTAGAGTGTCTGCTCTGTTGGGCCTGTCCCATCTGCTGTAGGTTGCCAATACCGCGCATAAAAGATATGCACCTCAGTACAAGTGGGGCTTGACACAAGATGCTGAAATTGCATCCAGCAGACTCTGTTTTCCTGATTATTCATACTGGGGTGTTCAAATAATTTTGTTACCAGGCTATCTATGTACCTGCTGACTGATTTGGCGGCCCCATGCAACTTTTTGCACCCAAAGCCACGCATTGTCACAGACTAGATGGATCATAAAAGCAGAACGTCCCACTCCAGTAATCCCTCACATACATACATATACATACATACATACACATACATACGTATACAGACATGCACGTACATACACATGCATGCATGCATACATACATACATACACATGACATGCATGCATATATACATACATATACACACACACACACACACATACATACATACACACACACATACACACACACAGAGACACACAGCATACACAGAGGCATGCAGGAAAAAGACAGGCAGAGAGACACACACATGCACAGGAACAGCCCCATTCACAGTAAAGAGCATGGACTTAAAATATGCCCAGCAGTGAACAAGGAACATGGAGGCATAGCCACAGGACATGACAAAGAACACAGCACACAGGAAGAAGAAAGAATGCAGCACGAAACGGAGGAAATAACTGGAGGACACACATTGAATCCCAGAACGGACCAGTAGTGAGAATATGGACATAGAATATAGATGATGGACCGACCAGAAGGAATGAGACCAGGACCACGGACACAGACAGAGACCCTGACACGGAGAATGGACCACACGGAGGTGGCCCAGAGACAGATCCCAGAGCACATACACAGAATGAGACATGAGAAACATCCCTGACAACCCCACACACACATATGTATATGGAGGGAGACACGACCGAATGACCACACACAGACCACAGACTGATATGGAATCAACTTGAAATGGACCCACAGACACAGCACGGATCACAGCCCAGAGACACATCCTAGACACACAGACAAAGAATGGAACGGACCAGAGAAGGAGGCCCCAACATCTGGGTGTAATGGATGAAATGTATGTAGGACCTACCGACCCACAGGTGTGTGTGTGTGTGTGTGTGTAGAGGATCACCTGACAGACCAAGGATCCCACAGGAAGCCAGCAGAGGAATCAACCCACAGGAAACAGGACAGAGTGACACCAAGCACATGAACACACATAGACAGACCAGACCCACAGGAAGAAGGAACAGACAGAAGAAGAGAAGAGACACCACAGGAAACGGAAAAGGAATGGGGTATATGTAGAGAACCGACACAGAATGGAACGAGCCACACACACACAGAATCAACCCACAGTGGAATCACCCCTGAGTGTCAGTGAGGTGGAACAGGAGTGAGATCTGGATGACAGATGTATGCCATGAACTGTGACACTCCACATACACACATAATATACATACACGAGAGTGATCTTAGTAACTGATGTAACAGCACGTAACAGGAACTGGACAAAATGAAAGCAATTAAATAATGAGACTAGGAATATAACAGAAATTAGACTTGCTGGACACACACTTGTAGCCTTGAGACATGGATAATGGAGACAGAGCCTATATGGAGCCACAACGGACAAGAAAATATAAATAGACACACATACAGAAATATAAGGAAAAGTGAATATAATAATGGAAGAAAGGGACAAGGTGGATGGATGGATATGGAAAGAAAGGTGGCAGGAAAGGGAGCCACACATAAATAAATAGTGGAAAGGAATATATAGATAGATAAAAATAATATACATAGTGCAGTGGAGATTTTAAAATAATGGTATGGGAACAGCAATGTGGAAAGAATGAAAGGAAATGAAGGAATGAAGCTTAGGACACAGTAGGTTTGAACACAGTGGATAAAGAAGGAAGGAAAGAAGGAAGGAGAGGGAAGGACAGTGGATGGAAATGGTGGAATGGAAGGTGGTAGAATGGAGGAAGTATGGATGCAGTGGTAGCATGGAAATATAAATAGTGAATAGGTATATAATGGAAATTGCAATGGATGGAAATGGAATGGATCTTTAGTGGAGCCGGAAATGGAATGGATATGGTGGACGGATGGACTGGTACTGTATGTGTTCATACACATTGAACCATTTAGACTTGCAATACAATAGATTACAAATTGTTAACAGTGCATGAGTAAGGCTAGACAGTTCTCTGCAACAATTTAACATTAGTCAATATTTTTCTAAGCATTACTTCATCAACAAATGACTCATTATTATTTAATTAATTTGTATGTAACTCGTGTTATGTAGGTGTTCAGACTTGTATGTTAGACTGGTATGTTCTAGCTTTGACCTAGACAGTGTTATATTGTTTAGATGACTTCTCTGATGATAGACTTGAAATAATACCTTTGGTCGCCGGAAACCCTCGCCATGGGGTCCTTTTTCCCCTTGAACACCCTGTGGTCCTTGAGGTCCCTGTAAACAAAGCCAAAGTGTAAAATATGTCACTCAAACAGTGCTCAGCTCAACGTATGTAACGTATGTGGGCTTTCTCAACAGATCACATGTGCCACTGAAACAAATAAGGACATCACAGACACAGAAACATTCAACACTTTGGGATAGCCCAGACTTTTTCTTAACTTACAGGAAGGCCGGGCTCGCCCACTCCATGGGGACCAGGAGGACCTGGTCGACCCTGGAATCCCATGTCACCCTGCAGATTTATATAGTAACTTAATTCAATAAGAGAATCACAAAGAAATGCAGATAGCAAAATAAACAATCACAAAGTACAACAAAATTAGAGGGTAATCCATAACATTTACTTTTGGTCCAGGAAGTCCAATACCAGTCTCCCCCTGAATCCCTGAGGGGCCAGGTGGGCCACGTTCACCCTGTGTTCACAAACATAATAAAGACTTAACACCACTGTACATTGTCGCTTAAATCATGTATCAATATAGCAAAAGGACTTACGTTCTGAACCAGTTAGTGTCATCCTTTTAAATCGCTTTTCTGCCTTTTTAACCTCTATTTAAACATTTGATGTCTTTCATTTATTGTGTAAAAACACTATGTTGCACCCCTGAAAAGTAGTAACTCAAAACATAATGCACACATGCAGTTTAGATGCTTCTTCAGGCTGAAAATAAATCCTTTAGCTGTTGTGTGTACTGTAAATAGGGTAGTGGGTGAGATACTATGTAATCTCTCCCTGCAGGATAGGACAGATCAGAGCTAAACTTCAATAATGTCTCAAAGTTCAAGAAACCCCAAACAACAGTGTCTTAAAATAACTGCTGAAAGTACTTTTCTACTGTACATCACAGTTTGGATTAATTACAACATTTGATCCAAATGATTAAAGGGAAAACAAATGCAGAGCCTGACATAAAGAGATGTTATGTAATAATTTTGCCTGTCTTAACCATTTTACTGCATTTAATATGAATTTAACCTGAATGATTAACTTTAGAGTTATCAGTCCTTGTTCCAGGCATGCTCATTTGATTGTGAGGACTGTGGAGTGAGAGGCACACTTAAAACATTCTTTTCAGTTGTATCTAGCCCCTTTTTGCCCTGCACCTCACCGGTGGGGATGTGCACACTACCACTACTGCTCTACACTTAAAACTTCACACTCAAATATGTCTTTGTGTCTCACAGGGATACTTTAAGGGAAATATACTAAATATGGACCACCAAGAGACCTGTTAATCTTTGCAAATGCTTCCTACATCATGTCGTCACATGGCGAGACATAAGCATATACTGATCCATGTATGTTATTAACTGCAGACTTTGTTGAAGAAGCTGACAATGCTGTAGGCACTTCCTAATCTGTATTTAGAAACAGGATACAAGGAGAACATTAGGAGAACCTGTAGAGACTTTTGCTGATGGCTCATCCCTATGATAGTGAGTAACAGTAATGATGGGGAAGACTTTGGCTCATTGCCAAGTGTTCACACAGGGTTTATTACCAGACAAACAGGCCTCTGTGCTGCACAGTAAAGACCGGGGTGATAGAGCTCCAACCTCTAGTTTAAACTAATCATAAAAGGAAATGTAAAGGTCACAGCAGATGTGTACCGATGAGGTAAGTAAAAGTTGTTCATAAAGGGGCTGACCTGCTTTCCCTGATGGCCCTCTGGTCCAATGTCTCCATGTGGTCCCGGTAACCCCTAGTCAGAAACAACATACAGTACAGGCCATTAATAAAGAAATAATGTGTTTGAATAAGTGTGTGTGCATGTTAACTATCAAAGCTCTATAAACACATAAATTGCATATTTTGCTACGGAAATTATTACTGACCTGTAAACCTCTAAGTCCTCTTGCTCCAACTGAACCCTCAGGACCCTAAAGTGCATCACACAGGTAAGAGAACGACCATGAGACCAAATGCTGTATGTACAGTAAGTAGGAATGATCAAACTGGGAACATATTATTCATCATGTGTAGTGTCAACAGTACTGTTGTACCCTGTCTCCTTTGATTCCTGGAGTGCCGCACTCACCCCTCTCACCCTGTGTAGAAAATACAAGTACTACACAGGCTTGCATTGATTCAAAAATAAATAATGTTATCATTGCCATTCATCTAAACCACATACCTGCTCTCCTTTATAACCTGGTTTTCCCTACAAATTAAATAAACAGGATGTTATGTGTGAACAAACTACAGAGACAATAATGAATATTTTCTTAATTTTGGTCATGAATAGCGATATTTACCTCCGCACCCTCTCGCCCGGGTAGACCACTTAGTCCTGCTTCACCCTGAAATGACAGAAAGTACACTGACTCATTATGTACAATGAATATGAGTTACAGCTACTGCAAAGTAAATACCTTAACACAGAGTAAACAGTCTGATATTGCAGGTATAAAGAGAAACAGTGTCACCTACATTATCAACAACATTAATGGACTGAAAAGTTAACACATTCCAAAATAAATGTGTATATAATCCACAAACATAAAATTAATTGGAGTCAAGTAATGAACTGACATTGAACAAATCAGCGGTTTGTAATTTTTCCTATATTCCTTATACTATTAAATATGAATGTCCTAATCATTTCCAACAGATTCATATTTCATGACCATGTCAATATTATGCTAAAAATACAAAAAAGCACAGTGCGCATAAACACAAGCGATACAATGGACAGAATATAAAAAGTAATGTAGTCAGATTAATAATTGTATCGACACAAACACTAAGGTAAAAGGTGGGTATTGGACAGACTTTAAAAATGCCAATAGAAGGGATTTAAAGGTAGATTACAGTCTTGCTGCAGTAATGGCAAATGCTCATTCACTGTTAAATTAAAGGTGTGGAGGTGGAATAGGGCTGGAGTTGGTGAGAAATATAAATAGGTTCCACAACATGCAGTACTTCAGAAACAAATAAAAGGACCTTAAAATCAATCCTATATTTGATTGGTTGCCAGCAAAGGAAGGCTAATACAGTCTGCCAAGGCTGACTGACTAACTCACACACACATAAATTGTGTAACAGCCAAGATGTAAAGAAATAAAAGCATGGTGTGGTACATATAGCTTGGTACTCCACCGGAGAGGGGTGACAAGAAAGAAGAAAAGTTACTAGTGTTAGCAGAAACTGTACTTGATAACTAAGAGGCAAAACAACTGCAAAGCTTGAACTTAACTGTTATTTGTAATTGCAGATAATAATGTCAGTTCATAACGCACGAGTGGCTGAGTTTCTTTTGTATGAATATGTAGCTTTAATTCTTCAAGAGCACTTATCCTGTTTGTTTCTATTATGAAACGTACTAAAAAAAACAAAAAAATAAAAAAAAATAACATTAGTAGCTTAATACAGATGATGGCTTCTTCATGAACTCCTGGAAAAGTTACATGTGCAGTGAAACAGGTCATGTTTTATTGTATAAGCAAAACCATTTTATATCTTAAAAATAAAATACAAATATTGAACTAAAGTCATTACTAAAAATATACATATGTTACAAATTACTAATATATAAACAATAATCATAAATAATAATTAACCAGGCCTAGGATTTAAGTTTTTCCAAGCACTTTACAATTTACAGACCCTGGATGACCCAGTTCAGGAAGCCTGACAACTTTTTCCATAATTGAAATTTAAGTGTGACACCCTGAGGAAGTATTATATAACAGCTGAAAAAGCCCGGCAGCTAAGACATTCATAGTCCACATGTCCACCAAAAAGCACACACCTTTTGACCTCTAAGCCCTGGGGCTCCATCATCTCCGGAGCGACCTTTTTTCCCCTGGAGCAAAACAAAGTCAGGGTTTAGTTGATGAACAACCTGGAGATTAGGGTTATCTTGACCATGTCTATGCAAAGTGAAAGTGTATAGACAGGCATTGGTTGAGACAGACAGAGAAAAAAAAGGTAACTGGGCTGATGTCTGAATGTGTGTTATGTATGTGCTTTTGGATGTGAGGGCTGTATGACAGTTGAAGCCAAAGGTGGGCATGAGGGGTCTTGTCCACAGGGCCAGGGGTCATTGTCTTGAGCTGCACCTGGACAGCGTGTGTCAATTGCTATCCACCAGAAATCACTAGTTTGTGGCCATTAAACTAATGAGAGCAATTATGCCTCCTCGTCTAAGTGTAAGAATTTGAAGAATCTCTCTGAGAAAAAGCACCTGGTTAATGGCTATGAAGCAACTGTCAGTCTGTCAGCAACATGGTTATCTGCCAGGTTGCTGGAACGCTTGACATTACCTGAGCTGTCTGTTAGTGTGAGTGGGTGTCATCTTGTAGCATCACACAGAAATCATGTGTAATATCTGGTGCTCCATACTGCAGTCCCTCTATCCCTGCGTAACTGACCATGGCAGTAGGGGTTATACGGTGGATTTATGGTGGCCAAAGGTCCAGTTTAATGGAAAGTGGAGCTCTAAATGGTGCCTTTGGTTTCCATGGGGGACATCTTATGTTACATGAGAAATGCACAATAACTGGCTGAGAATGGGCACAACAAACATATTTCTCTAGGAATAGCAGACCACAGTCTCTGATCTCATTTTCCTGTTGCCATAGATTTGCTTTTAGAATGTGGGGCAGGGCCACCTATTCACTTACTCTGCTTGTGCAAATGCCTGCAAGCAATACTAAGGAGAAAAAAGCAAGTAATTATCCTGATTGTTCAAAACTGCCCAATTACCATCCCTAAAATATCAGGAGCATGTTAGATTTCTTTGCATAAGATGTCATGTATCATTTCTTCTCACTTGTGACACTTCAAAGGAAACTGCTCTTTGTTTGTGGGATATTTTCAAAAGACTAAGACTAAATACTCACGCGCGTGCCCGCTTGGTCCCTCTCTCCTTTCTCACAAGCACATCTCTGAGCCAGAGGGGCACTTTAGAAAAAAGAGACATGATTGCTAAGCTGTCATGGATGTAATTCTATACACCCTCACCTAATTACACATTATTAAATTTGAAAAGATTCCATATATGAGCTGTCTGATTGTAATATTACTTACTCCTTCATCAGCCAAGTTGGTCTGCAAAGAAAACAAACGTTTATGAATATCTGACAGAATATGAATTTTGACAATATTGCAGTCCCTTATTAGATTTGTTATTGCTTAGTGAGGCAGATTTCTTATGATATTGTAATGTGGCACAATATATGCCAATACTTCATACAAACAGTAGTTTGGGGAAACCAAAGGTATAGGCCCTTAAAATTGAAAGCCGAGAAACTGATAGACAAATAACATTCCTTTATACAATGTTAACAACAACTTAAGTTATTTAAGAATGAGTTATAGCAGTGCCAGTGTATGTCTATGTCTAAATGCAAGTCATGTGTTACTGTATAGATACATTCTAGGAATCCTAGGGGATATGCTTATGCAGATGTCAAACAATGTTTTTTAAAGCTGTGTAAAAAGCTTAAAATCCATAGCTGTCACAATATTCTTTCATTTGTTTCTCCAGAGCATTGTCATCATTCCATCTCTATACGAATACCTGAACAGGCTTGTCCATGTGTCAACCCTGAAAAGATCCTTATTCAAAGCAAATACATCCCCTTACTTCTCAGTGGTGTCTGCTGAAAGACAAGGTATTATACTCACAATCTCAGGGACGATTTTTTCAACAATATCTTTGTCCTGTAAATTATGCAGGAAGCGGGTGGCCGGGGAGCTGGCGAGCAGACGGAGATGGGCTACATTGGCTGGCTCGTTGGCTGCCCGGGTGATGCCCAAAGTGAAGAATTTGATGCCCTGGTTCTTCGCATCAGCGACAGCAGAGAAAATGTCAGGGTTCCTCGGGTGGGAAATACCATCTGTAAACAGCATGGCTACTTTGATGCTGCCGGGGCTGGATTCCTCCAGGTAGATTTTGGTCATGTTGGTGATGGCGTAGGTGGTGTAGGTGCCATGCCCGATGTAGATGATGGGAGCTATACGGGTCTTGAAGTTCTCTGTGCCCCTCCAGTCTCTGAAGGTTTGCTCTGTGATAACGTGACTGCTGTACTGCAGGAGAGCCACCCTCAAGCTTAAGCTGCGGCCGGTCTGCAGCCGTACCTCTTGGAGTCTGTCCACCATGTTCATGATAAACTGCTTTTCCTGCTCATGATTGTCCTTGGCGCTCTCGGAGCTGTCCAACAGGAAGGAGAGCTCCAAGCTACAGTCCTCGTCTAGGATGGCTGTGTGAACACAGAACATAATGAAGGACTCTCTATTGGCAATGCAACATGTTTTTAAACTGTTATTACTTTCACTAAGCAATTTATTACATTTTGATTTAACTTTATGTCAAAATGATGCATTTGTTTCTTCAGTCTTCACACAGGGGAAAACTGCAGATGAGTACAATCAGAGTAAGACATGAACAATACACTGTAGCAACATGATGTTAAATTTCTTGCACCAAAAAGACAATTTGTATGAGAATACAAATATTTTCTTTCATTGTCTTACCTTGTCCATTATGAATATTTGCAGCCAAAGGTTTGGACCTGGATTTTATGTTAGTTTTCCTCTCTTCGTAAAACTCTTGGGCCCAGACGCTGGTCAGTGCTGTTACCAGCAGCACCAACGTAGAGGAGGGGAACATCTTTGTCCCAGCTTTGGAGAAAAATGGCAACAACAAATCAAAATTGATCCATTTTACTGTCCACAAAAAGTAGTTTCTGCATCAAATCAGGTTGGAAATGTTTGTGCATCAGAAAACAGTTTCGTGAATATTATTTTCTTTTAAAAGTGGATAATATCCTTGAAATAATTGAGCAATTTTTCTTCACATCAACTTACAGTCCAACCTCCTTTGTAGTATTTCAGTGTCCTATTTTGAGTGCAGTCCAAAATGCAGACTTGAAAAAGGTAGCAGGAACAGCAGAGGACCGGAGTGCGCAGGGAGCTCAAGTTAGCTAACAGCAGCAGTGTCAGTCATTCTGAGGAGTGAAAGACCCCAAGACACTCACTCCTCCTTTATAAGGAGGCACTGACAGACCAGATCCCGCTGAGCCTTGCAAGGACTCCCATTCTGCCCTCAGGGCAGGGGAACTTGGATGTTTGTAACAGTGAAGCAAGTACAATCAACTGTAGATGTATGCGTTTACTAGGGGGTAACTCATTCTTAAATTCCACAGAATTATCATATTGTGTATTTGTCTTTTTATTGAAAAGTGAGAGCCTTTTTAACTGCCAGCAAAAATCAGTTGATCAGGACTCATCTATATTTCAACTTCAAATCCTTTAAAGAAAACACATACATTCATTTAAACAGTTAAATAGTTAGACTGCCTCATTCTGCTTATTATCTTACAGTATTTGCTGTGAGAGGATAAATGCCTGTGGTGATGTATTAGACTGAGTATTGTAAAGTGAGCTGATAATATTGGTTTGAAGCACTTTCTTTCGACCATAGCGAGCAGGGATGAGTGGGATGGTTCTAAATAAAATCTAAGAATCTAGCACAGAGTCAACCATGTCTTTTAAAATCTCAATTATTTTGAATCTGTAAGTTACATTAGTCAACCTTGCAGAGAAATGTTGGACATAAACTATAATAGGCTTGCATCAGATTAAAATAGCACTTAAGACAAAATTGCAACAATAAAATAGGGTCAACACATTTTTTTAAGAGGTGATATAAAAAGCATATGCATAAATTCCACAGGTGGGGGTGGGGGTGGGGGGTTAAAGTTTAGAGGCCCTAATGGCAAGGGCCTGGTCACCTTTGGACTAGCCCTCGACTTTAAATGACCATAACAGCCCTGACTGAGAAAACAGGGTTAAAGGGTCTGACATTGTAAAAAGTAGTATAAAATCACTAAGCAATGGCAACTTGTAGATAAGATAGAAAAGTGTCAATTGGATCCAGTTGTTTTAATTAAGAAACCGTGGATGATCACAGTATTCTCAACAGAAACCTCAACTAACTTTAGTTCACTAGTTTAACCTTTTGTTGGCTATTGTGATTTGTTTCTTTTAACTGAAAAAGGGGGTTGCAACCAGTAAGCGAGTGACATGCAATATATCTTAATAACAGAAGCCGTAGGTGGTACTTCACCTTCTAGACCCTAAAAGATGACCATCCACTAGCAGAGGTGACCTTTTATCGTACTGGTACGGTTTAGAGATGGGGCTGGTCCTGTGCAGACTGGCTCCTTATTCATGGCTGCCTGCTGTGCTTAAGGTGACGACAAGGCTTTGGTTCGCAAAGCTCCAGGCAAGAAGTAATTAGAAGATACTCTCTGACACAAAGGAATGTTGCACTGAATGATGGCTTGGCAAAATCCACTCTGTCACTTTCATATAATGTATTATATGTCCATTCATAGCATTCCTATATGCTGCAGCAACATTTACAACTTGTGAAAATTATTTTTAAGTATTGTGTTAGGGGTTAAAAAACAAGAACTGAATACTCTGGCACTCTGTAACAGATGGGTAGAATACACTGTGAAATTTACAGTATTTTATTTTCATTACAGTGGTATTTTGAGTGGTGGTTTTACCTACTGATAATGTAAGTATTTTAAGAAATACATGAACTCTTCTACAGTGTCATCATGCAGCATGAGGGCAGCAGCAGAACCAGATGTCAGTAAAATCCTACTAGGTGGGTTTGTGCTGCCCTCTATCGGTAAATGAGGGTATAACAACATGATGGACCGCTCATGCTCAGACAGCCCACTGGGTTGAGCAGCAGTTCAAGATCGCTCATAGCTGTGTCCGTGTGTACTGTCCATGGTGTGTACAGTCACCTTCAGCCATCTACTATGTTGGGTGCTGTCACTGCTGTGGGACGTTGCCGCAGTGGGATCCACTCTCTAAAGACAATCAGTGTCTCTTTCTTTCAGTGAGTGAAGACACTTTTTAAGGATGGACCGACTGTCAACATCCTTTGGCTTGACTTAAACGCATGCTCAGTGTGTCACTCCTGAAATTGACCATAAAGTGTCACCATTCATTTGCGATCAGTAGGGATTTATTTTTTTAATTAAAGCAGCTATAAAACACAGTTATTTGGTGATAGTATTACTTCAGTCAGATGTTGTAGCTCCAGTCATGTCTTGATGACCCCAATCAATGACCTTTCCAAGTAACTCAGTAAAATTCACTACCTGTTTGAACTTTTTAGCCTGTAAGTTTCAGTGGCAACAAAACATGGACCTTGCAATTCTGAAGCACCAATATGTGGAAACATATTTTACATTGTTTATTTATCCTGTAGATTTAATATATCACACATGCTATACGTTAGTCCTTGTTTAGTCTCTGTAAGATGTTTCTCAATTCGAGTTGCTGCTGTTATCGTAATCGCAAAGTCACTTTTAATATGTTGCCATTAATGTCATTGTCCCTTCAGGCAGCACTGCCCAACTGCCGGATAGTGGCTGCGATTGGTGCTGTGGTGGATGTCCAGTTTGATGAAGGCCTGCCTCCTATTCTTAATGCACTGGAGGTGGCTGGCTGTGAGAGCAGGCTGGTGCTGGAGGTGGTACAGCATCTGGGTGAGTGTGATGAATTGATACTGGGGTCCGTTTTTGGATGTCTGTTACGAAAAAAAAAAAAAAAAAAAAGTCTTTACTGTCTCTCCTCATGCACTTCTTCAGGTGAAAACACAGTCAGAATGATCGCCATGGATGGCACAGAGGTTCTGGATCCCGGAGCCCCTATCAGGATCATTGAGCATTTGAGAACCCATTGATGAGAGGGGTCCAATTAGCACCAAACAGTAAGTTTGATGATGCTAGAGTTATTCTATATTTTCTTGTTGTCAACAAATCCCAAATCATAAGTTTGTCTCTCAGTACTTCTTGAATTCCTGACTCTGTCCGTGGCAGCTGCAAGCCTATTTGTTCCTTCTAAAAGGAACTATTACTACTACCCCATGTTGGGGACTATTTATTTTGCTGGTTCATGTCTTCATAGGATTCATTCACAATTAAAAAATAAGAATATGGCCAGCCTTGTCCTTTAAACAGCATATTTAAAAATAACTTATCATCTTGCAGAACTGCTGAAGCCCCTGAGTTCACAAACATGAGTGTGGAGCAGGAGATCCTGGTCACTGGCATCAAAGTGGTAGATCTGCTGGCACCATACACAAAGGACGGAAAGATTGGTAGGTGGATTATCTGACACCCTAGATTTTTTTTCTGTACTCATATATTGTTTATGTATACATATCTTGCGTCTGAATATTTGTGTCATTGTCCTTTAGGTGTCTGCTCTGTTGGGCCATATCCCATCTGCTGTGGGTTGCCAGCCCACACTGCCCACTACCAAAAAGGGCTCCATCACCTCAGTACAAGTGAGACGACACAAGATGCTAATTGCACATCAGCAGACTCTCATTTTTCCTGATTATTCATACTAAAATTGTTCAAATAATTTTGTTACAGGCTATCTATGTACCTGCTGATGATTTAACTGACCCTGCTCCTGCCACAACTTTTGCTCACTTGGATGCAACAAATGACTGTTAACAATATCCGCAATCCAAAAACTAAACTAAAATCTTGTCTAACAACCTAACTGGTTTTTTTAGGAGTACAAATCATTGCAGGACATCATTGCTATCTTGGATATGGATGAATTATCTGAGGAAGCTAACTGTAGCTCGTGCTTATAAGATCCATCGTTTTTGTCGCAGCCCTTCCAGGTAGCAGACGTCTTATGGGAAAGCTGGTGCCTCTGAAGGAAAACAATCAAAGGATTCCAGAGCATTCTAGGAGGTAGAGTGCTGTGTCAAGGTTCATATATTTCTAAATGGGATTAACTTAATGGACATTTGATTGTAATGGTTATTCTTTTCTTTCTTCAAGGAGAATATGATGCCCTGCCAGAGCAAGCTTTCTACTTGGTGGGTCCCATTGAAGAAGCAATCCAAAAGGCTGAGAAACTGGCAGAGGAGCATTCTTTAGTGATGTGTCTGTATAGTTTTATGAGACTAACATTTGTACAATATAATTTCTATTTAAGGAACTTTTAAGATGTCATGCTGTGTATGTTGTGTTGTGGTTCCATTTCTATGGAAAGGTGAAGACGAAATTAAAAATAACATTGCGATATATATTTTTTGTCACAGTTTGAACTTTTTTTCCTTCACATTGTTAGCACTGTCAGTGAGCAAACATTCTTGGTGAAAAATATTTGTTTTAATGAAAACATAACACTTACATATTATTGCTAAAGTTTAGCCCATCATGTGGCGAAGTTTCTTATTTAACTCCCTTTCTTGTAAAAGGAGGTTGGTGCTGTGTTCTTTGAAGGCTTCAAAATCCTGTAAAATAATGGCAGAAGAAGATATGTTGAGCATGTTATGTGGGCCACTGTCAATCACACTTCAATATTGCAGATTTTAACAAACCTTTTTCAGCTTCTCATATTTTGTCGTGGATTCATCAAGAGCAGACTGGAGAGACTTCACTTTAACATCTGCATTAACAGTTTCTGCTTCCTGTTCAAACCTGAGGCAAGGTCAGAACAAATATAGTCATGGACAATACTGGTTATCCTTCAGGATTTTTCTTAAAGCAGTATAGGGTTGTTGATGCACAATTTACCTGTCCTCTGCTTCGGCGCGGGCTTTTTTCTCCTCTTTCCATTTTGTCTCCAGTTGCTGGATTTCCTCTTGTTTCTCCTGTATTTAAGAGCAATTTGTTTGAAGATAAAGTAATTGGTTCATCTGTGCAGAGCTTTTTCTTTTTTTTGCATTTCAGTGAGGAGAGCAAATAGTATATTCAATCACCTGTATTACTTTCCCTCTTTCCATAGACAGACACAGTAATTTGTCCTTCTCTTTGGTGAGGCTTGTTATGCTTTCTCTCATATTGGTTTCCTTGAAAGCATGCTCTTCTTCAGCATTTTGTAGATTCAGCTTTAATGCTGATTGTGGAGAGAAGGCCAGAAGTTTACAAGTGCTTGTACTTTGTTGCACTTGAGAATATAATATAATATTGAGAATGATAAAACGTTGACTACCCACCGTTGTACATCTCTACAGCATCTCTTTGTTGTTTCTGAGCATCATGCAATTGATCAAGTAGCTTTGTGGCCCTGGATTGATGCTGAGCTGTTTGTTCCAGGAGTTTTGACTGGCATCCAGCTAATTTCTCCCTAAAAGATAGATGTAAAATTCAGCAAAGGTATTCAATTTAACAACAAACAGAAAATCTTAAACCAGGGAATGTTTGGCAGTTTTACCTAATAAATTACTCATAAGATTATTAAAATTGCTGTTGATTAATATTCTGTTGGTTGACCATGACAATAGTTCTACTTACTGATATTCAATTTCCTTATTTGTGTATTTCTCTCTCAGCTGTTTGATTTCTTGCATCTGTTTTTGAACAAACACTTCTTTATCTTGTAATTTTTGGGAGAAAAGTGTGTCATTTTCTGACTGCAGCTGTTTGTTTTCCAGCTTTAATTGGGCATTCTGACTTTTGTACTCTTCCATGAAAGCAATAATTGCTTGATTGTTGGCAGCTAAATCCATAAATCTCTTCTCTAATAGCTCTGCTCTGTTTCTTTCACTGTCCAGTTCTGTCTGGCAGTCTGTTACTCTGCTCTCTAGCTCCGTATTGATATGTTGCAGGGCTTGACATCGAAGAAGCACCTCATCTGCTCTCTCTTTCAACATGCAGATCAGACTTGACTGTTCATCTATCCTGGACCGCAGCATCCCTGTCTCTGTTGCATCATTCGCAGAAATGCTTCGAAGTTTCTCCAGTGACTTCCGAACAATATCCACATGCTGGGAACAAGGGAAAAGGTCATGTGATAGAACATGATACACAGATGCTTTTGGCAGCTCCATAGTAAAGTCATGCTGTGTTTGGACAAGGGCCTGACTGACACTGTTGTTTGAGGCTGATACTGATATCATTTGAGATGATATAGCTAGCTATCTGTGGAGAAAATAAACTTTAGGTGCTCTCTTGGGCTTTAGTTTGGACAGTCAAACTTTTCTTTTCTAACGTTAACTTCTAACGTTATACATTTGGGTAGCTTTATTTTAAACAATACATAATATGTAGCTAACTTTATAAGCTCATATTTATAAGCTGGTCAAATAAATGTAACGTTAGTGGAGTAACGTAACTAACTAGTTAACGTTACAAAGCACAATATTTCCCTGTAATGTAGCTGGCTAACTTGACATCAAATTTGAAGTGTGACGTTACTCAGGAGACGGCTAACTAGCAAGTTAACGTTAGTTAGCTAGCTAGCTAGCTAAACTAAACTAGCTAAACTACTAACGTTTTTATGCATAAATTTAGCAACGGAGGACCCCGCAGTTTTATCGTTATCATCAATATTTTCTTACCTGCGTCGTGTTGCCCTCCACCTTCATAAAGTTTTCTGCATTTCTCCGTGGAGTTGCCATGATGAGTACAAATGAAAAAAGGCCTTTATCGTTACTTAACTTTCCCCTGAGGTCTCAGTTCCTCATTTCTCCAAGTTTTAGTTGCTCGGTTGCTAATGGCAACCATCTTTGAGCTGTCCTGTGATTTAGGGTGGATGCTAGATCGGATCCACTAGACGTGTCGACGTCACAGGACGTGCCTCGTGGCCTGTATTATTCTGACTTTTTCTGCCTCTGATTGGCTTACCCTGGTTTTCTTACCCTAACCCTAACCAATCCCCAGTCCCCATGCCTAAACCTAACTACGTCGACCATTCTAGCAGATCCGAATTAGCATCTAAACTGATTTTTTAGGAGCAGGCCGCGACGGCAGGTGGAATGCTGGTACCTCTGCTAGGCCGCATGATGGAGGTGTTGGACTGCTGTTCAGACGCTAGCACTATTAAGGGAACGTTATGGGTCGAACAAAAATATGTAGGAAGAACCTAACGTTAGTTTTCTTATCTTGTTTATACCATGTTTAACTTTGGTAGTCCTCCTGTACATTTGTGGACACTTAATTTAATGGTGCAGTGCAACTGCCAATTTTCTTTTTTGTCAATTTTCATTTTGAGATCTAACGGTGTCGTCGATTTACCTAACGTTAATTGTTTTATTCTAGTGCATCTTTAGGGAAACATTCATATTCCTGTTGGACATAAAGAGAGTCCAACGTGCCCGGTAATGAATTTATGGTAACTTATGTTTCAACTATTTAGCAATAGTGTAGGGCATGGATGTATTAAGAGAACTGTGTGGGGGGAGTGTGGGACCTGGATGGCATTATGCAGGTTCCAGGGCCAGAGGGATTTATCCTGAGGGCCGAGGCTGGCTTGGGGGAGCGGCTGTCCTGGCCTTTGTGCACGCCCCTTTTCATCAACTAGCGGGCCAAGAAAGACAGACGGAAAAAAAGCAACAGCATCCCAGCCCAGTCCCTACAGCTCCTCCATCTGCACAGCGGAGCTGGACGGACCAGCCAGAATGTGGAGAGCACTGCTACTTCAACTCTTTCTCGTCTCCATATGTTGTGTAAGATGGTGCAACTCTGAAGGTAAGTAGTTTGACTTTTTTCTTCTTCTACATTTTTTTCCTGTTCACACAGGCTGTCAGCTGAATGATTTATTGAGGACCTGCAGAGTTGTAGTGCTACCAGTGATTCACTCAGTGCACTTGTTGCTCATCAAAACAGACCAGTTACTGTGCAGGGAACATGTTGCTGAATTAAAATGCTTATGTATTTATTTATTTTTAGCACAGAACAATAAATTACAAACCCAATGAGTTACAGTACACATTCTGATGAGAATCAAAGAGGATACATCAACTAAACACATGACTGAATAACCTTGTTGATGATTTAAAAAGCCACTGTAATGGAACTACACAATCTTCTTCAGAGATTTTGATGTGGCTCCTAGGTAATGTTATTCTGTCTCTAGAGCTAAATGTTTTACAACATAGTATTACTTTAAAGGTTGAGCACAAAGCCTTCCTCAGACAGATTGGAAGTTCTCTTGAGGAACTTTTGCCTGAGCTTTACTGTTGCTAGGTAACAGAAAAGAGCATGTGACTTACAGACAATCTGTGAGGACTGAGAGCTACTGGTACAAATCCCATTCAGTGGAGCAGATTTTACGCCGCAAACCACTAATTCAAATTTGATTCCAGCTCAGGGAGGAACTTTATTTTCTAATTTAAGACAGAGACGGACAACATGCTCACATACTGCTCTTTATACGTGACAAGTCTTGTGTTTGTCTCTTGTGTTTGTAGCCCAGCAAGATCCTGCTTCTCAAATTGTAATCTGCTTTCTTTTTGCTCAACCCTTAGTATGTAAGCTCCTTAGTGTGAATAAAGCAACTAATTACACTGCAGCTGCTGCAGAATGGAACCATTTCTACCTAAGGAGCAGTCTGGAGTGAAGTAAAAACTGTACCAAGAGTAAGGTCATCGCCACAGCTTTCTTATGTATTTATTATAACATATCTTGGACCAATTTCCTCACTGACTAACAGACACACAAAAACAGAAATGGTGGACTGCCCATGCCAAAAAAAGACAACAAAAACAATTCACTTGGCATTTCCTTTGAATTACAGCAGTCACAGTACTTGTAGCTGACATTTGCTGATGACAACTGAGGTGTACAAAATGATGACTTGACTTAATCCGCAGACTCTAAGTAGACTTTGTCAGCATGTGCACGTTGATCATTAGCCTGGATTTGTTGTGATTTGCAGACAGTGACTGGTGACTGTTTAAATAAAATTCATGCAGTCATTCAAGGTTTAAACATTTGAATAAGCATTCCATGTTATACAGAGTAGCAAGTGCTTACTGAAGGCTAACTGGTGGTGTGAGAATCAGACTGAAATATGTGTCACTTGATAATATACTCAGGAAGATAAGTAATGGTTTACTTTTACTATGATGGGAAAGGATACCTTCTCTAATCTCTTATCTCCTCCACAAAAATCCTTTAGTTTGATAATTGTTTCTTCCCTAACCTTCTGTAACACATTACCCAGTCCTTGGGCTTGATACTACTGCAGAATGCTTACACTGGCATTAATAGATAATGTAACAGTCTGAGGGGATTTCATGGTGCTGGTTTATTAACTATCCTCTGCAATTTTTGCTGTTCCAGACATGTTTTGTCACTAAATTGAGTTGTTTTTTCTCTATAAATCAATGGCCAGTGGAATCTTAATGACAAGTGAACAGTAAGAACTTTGATGGTGTTACAGATTAAGTTTTTATTTCACAAATGGAATATGAAACAGAATAATGAAAACAGACAACATCTTTGTTTATGTATTTGTAATTGTCTTGATTTCATTACACTTATTTTTAGTTTGAGTCTGTAATGGCTGTAAAAAAAAAAGTCTTCTGTTGTGTTCAAACTTTTCAAGACACACAAACTTGGCCTACACGTACATGTTAAACCTCATGCATGCCAGCCTCTTTCCGGTGTAGGCTAAATCCTTGCGCAACAGTTACACTGCGTTAGAAACAGGAACACAGTTGGCACAAATCAAGAGCAAATCCTTTCTTTTCCTGCAGCTCCCTCAGTCTAGGTTACAGACACTGAGGATGGAGTTTAGCCTCCAATAAACAGTTAGTAAGCTGTGACTCAGTCTACAGAGGAAAACTAAGTTGTCCCGTCTCTCTCTAATTGCATTGTGACAACTTCATTTATAATTCATTCTTTTCACTCATGCTTTTGTTAAGGCACGTACCAAAAATCATGTTGAGTATTTCTCAATTCTAAATAGACCAAGGCTTTATTCCTCTTTTTTGCTCCCATGCCACTGCCAAAGCCCCCTCGCTTTTACACTGTTTTGTGTGTAGCAGTAAGCGCCAAAGTCACTTGTTTGGCATTTGACTGCATTCTGCTGCATTGATTTCCATATGAAATAGGCAGCAGCACTTCGCTCTGACAGCATGGATGGGTCCAGCATTTCATGCTGCCAGCAGCCGTTTTCTCCACTTTCTTCTGCACACATTCACTGCTCCAAAACAAGACGGTATTGATGAAAGCTTGAAGACATCTTTCAGGCGCTCCACGTGACAAGAAAGAGATGTTTCAATGTTAGAGGACAGGTGTTTTCTTAATGGGTGGCCATGTGAAGGGAGCTTATGTTCCACTTTTGTTTAACCTTATCTCAGGAAGTAAGCCTTACTGTACTCTCCTTTCTGCTGAGTACTTTTTTAGGGTGACACTTCCAGTTATGAGTTTGCATCCCTGCTGGCACCTCTTTTGTGCCATTGTAACTTCACAGTGGGGTTTAAGGCGTATGGGGGGGTTCATTCTAATGAAAATTCCTCTACTACTCTTCTTTGTTGGGCAATAGTAGGGCGTCCTTATTTTCCTGCATGGATGGTGCGGCGGTCTCTCCTGCTGAGGGTTTAAGTTGCTAATTAGGAAAGACAAGGCTGGAAAGAAGGGAAAGGAAAACATGAAATTACACAAAAACACAAACAAAAAACTAATGAAAAAAGCACTGATCATTAGACTCAGATTAAACATTCTTAATACAATTTGCACCCTGACTTTTATTTTCTCAAATAATGATTGACATAGTGAAATTGCAATTTTTTGAAGACATAGAAATTTGAGGATTAAGGAAAAGTTACAAAGAAGACGTTCTTTTCAGAATGTAAGAAGAACCCTCACACAAGATAGTGCTGTTGAAAGGTTTGGCTTCAGTGTATCTGTCACCTTTCCCAGAAGTAATACTGTCAGGAAACACTGGCTGCGTTTGAAAGCCTCCAGCAGATTGGTTTCTCCTTGGCATACGTGGTTTTAAGTCATCAACCAAGGCCTGAATGTATGGCAGCTATAAACATTTAGCTTTGTTATTAATTTGTTTTACAAATTTTTGCAATTTTATTTTATTTGTTCAGTTTAATAACACAATTACATTTCTGTTTTTTAAACATTGTGGTCCTGTACAGACAGTAGTATTGTCTGGACATTCAAGACTTAAATGTATTAAATCTGCCCTTCATTGTTGAGGGAAATATTGTATTTTTGTTAAATAGAGAGCATCTCCTAGCAGTTATACTGTATGCAACACTGCTGCCATGCTATAGATGATGCTGAAACCTCTGGGATCACTGCCTTCTGCAACAAAGGCTCCCTTTGAGCAGATTGTGAGCAATTTTATCATTAGTAAACTGAGCAGGAAAAAAGGTTTTGCCTCCTGGATAGCTGCTGAAGGAGTTAAATATACAGCTTGTGTGTCTAGGTTGGTCGTGAAGTAGTTTGGTTTTTTGTTGGCAAATTAATCTGAGACAAGTATTCTTGATTGGAGCGTATGCTAGGCTTTTAGTGCAGTAGCACAGGCAGTGACCCCACAACTGTTGTGGAAGTGATCCACCTTTAAAAGAGAACATTACATTAAGGAGATGATAAACCTCTGACTCTAAATACAATCAACGCCTTATTCACACAGCATTTATCAAGCCAATAGGCTGCAGGTGTGTAGGCAATTCATTTTTTGCTAGTTTTAGTTAGTTTTTGTCACATGTGCCTATCATTCCTTATAACTAGTAACTTCAAGCCATTCATGTGTAATTGTAGAATCATTGCTATGGGATTATTGCAGCATTTGATTTTAAATAAGTAACCTCAATATTTTGCAATAGTAGAGAGCTATCTGATTAAGAAGGAAGAATGTTTCCAAAATGCTGGATAAGACAGGACAGAGATAGACCACCAACCTCAAGTGAGCACCACCAATCACCACCTCACAGCTCTTCTCACGAAGAATTTGGGTTGAAATGGTTGCGGTACCACTCAGTACCACTCTTTATTCCAATTACATTTCAGACCGGACAGGAACAGCATGCACCATAAATCAGGCTGTCAAAGAGACAATCAGAATTGCACATTCCTATTTGGACGGGTCTGATAGAGTGCTCTGCCACTGAACTATGCTGCCTAAATCAATCTCTCCTGGAAAACGTCAGGGAAGGTAGAGTGGTGGTACCTTATCTCTACAGATGCCACTCAGTGAGAACATCAAAAGGAGGCTTGGGATGAGTGCGGTGAAGATTGTGTAACTGTCGGGGGGATGGCTGGCACGCTTGTCTCCAAGGCTTGTCAATGCTGTTAACAACATGCTTCATCAGTGGAAGGCATCCCTACCCCCTTATGCCATGTTTTTCTATTAAATATAGAGTATTTAAGAATTTTTGTGACCATATTTTAATATAGTTTTTTCTCTTTGCCTCAAGGACCCAGGATAGACAGAATGACACGTTTTGGGCATAATTAAATAATGATAAAAACAATAATGGTGATAATAATAATTTAATTGGCAAAACATTGAAGGATTACTGTCGATAAAAAGTACAATAGCATGAAAGAAAAAGCTTGAAGCACTGAATTATGTCAATTTTGCATTGTGTCTAGGATGCGAGTTGGGGCAGTTCCGCTGTGGGACAGGTCGATGTATACCAGGTGACTGGCACTGTGACGGCACATCAGACTGTGTGGATGACTCTGATGAACACGACTGCCGTGAGTTACTCATTATATTGCAGTGCCAACATAGCACCTGAGATCATTCTTGTTGGATCTGTCATTTCAATCTAAATTACATCAGTGGTGGAAGAAATACTGAGATCCTTTACTTAAAGACCAAAATTGTACTAGTAACCAGAAGTATAATCAGCATAATATCCAAATACTTAAAGTATCACAAGTAAAATCACTCCTCTTAAGAAGTAACTAGTAATTAGTACAATATTTGTATTGCATACATTTAGTGGAGCAGAAGTATATAGTCACATATGATAAAAACACTCAAGTAAAGAACAAGTAACTCAACATTTTAATAAAGTACTATACTTGAGAAAATGCACATTCAGTAGTAGCTTTCCACCAGATTACAGTCAACTGTTGTAAATAATGAAATGCTCTGTATGTATTGCCACAGCTCAGGTATCATGCGATCACAGTCAATTCCAGTGTTTGAGTGACGGCGAGTGTATCCCTGATGTGTGGGTGTGTGATGATGAGGAGGACTGTGAGGATGGCTCAGATGAGAGGCAACACTGCCGTAAGTACATTTTTACATTATTAGCCATTTTCCAGGTGAGTTTATAAGAAAATAGAAATTACAACCAAGTTATTATTACAATTGAAATTTGCATTTTGAATAACAAGATATTCAAAATATACCCGCCAAAAGGGTCTGTGGGAGAGAGTTAGATGTCTGTTCAGTACCTATATCTACAGTACAAGAAGATGCATATAAAAACTACAGTATGTGAACAAAACCTGTCTTGTGCTTCTAAGTCACTCTCCAATCTGTCCCCAGCTGGAAGGCCGTGCACCAGTGGCCAGTTCAGTTGTAGTAACAGGGCATGCATCCCAGGAGAATACAGATGTGACCGTCTGGCGGACTGCTCAGATGGGTCTGATGAGAGAGACTGCCGTAAGTATTCTCCAGGGTGGTTTCCCTTTTTTTGTATTTAAGGCTCCTGTGGCATTTTAATCAATTTGTTAAGATTAAGAGGCTTGCTGACTGACAGAATGGGCCACAATATGCTTCTTGTTGTCAGAGGTTGATTGCAGATTCCTTGGTGGATTAGTCAAGCTGAAGTTCAGCTGCTATGCTATTATTGTTCTGACATGGTAGACTCACAGCACTACACACTGTGGTAATCTCACAATTGTATAAAGAATGCTGTGGTTGTCTTTTATCCTTCCCATTTGCAGAGCTTTTCACATTTTAAAAGCTAAAAAGAAAACAGTTGTCAGCCTGATTTGAATGCATAGCGTTGCCCTGATGATAATTTAATCTTTCAGATTACCCCGAGTGCACACAGCTGAGGTGTGCTAATGGGGCCTGCTACAACCGGACCCAAAGATGTGACCAGATGCTTGACTGTCGTGATGGCTCTGATGAGGCAAATTGCAGTAAGAAGCCAGTTACTTTTAGTGATAAACTATTCATGTGGAAGCCATTGTTGAGCCTTCCACAAAGTGCAACCAACAAAGCAATACCATCCATAGCATGACACCATCACCAAATAGATCTTTTTTTGTCTTTTTCTGTTGCGTTTTCTTTAGCACAGCACTGCATTACGGGCCTGTTCCCGTGTCATAACGGGGTGTGTGTTCCTCAACGCTACGTCTGTGACCATGACGATGACTGTGGAGACAGAAGTGATGAGCTGAACTGCAGTATGTGGCCTCTGTCTTTCTAACCTCCCTTCTCTTTTAATCAGACCCTTAATATGACTCTTATCTTCACCTAGATAGATGTACTTAGTCTCTGATCTTTTCTGTGTATTGACATTCTCCATTTCACCTGCAGCATATCCTACATGCAGAGGGAACTACTTCACCTGCCCCAGTGGCCGCTGTATCCACCAAGTCTGGGTTTGTGATGGAGAGGATGACTGTGAGGACAATGCAGATGAAAAAGGCTGTGGTATGGATACAACAGTTGGAAACCAGTTGTCATAAACCTTATTCATTTTTGCTGTAAGGAGCAAAAACGTCCGACATTTGGCTGGTTAAAGAACACTAGAATGTGTAACAACTCAACATCTCTGTGTGAACCTGATTCATCTCCAGTCTCCATGGTTCGTTCGGGCTAGCAAGACGCTATGCCTATGCTCCTTTAAGTGTGTTATTCAAATGCCTCTTTGTGGCACAAGATCATGCAGGCCCCCAAAGGGCTTTAGAATTCCTCCACACGGCTGTGAAGAGTGTGTGTTTTTAGAGGATGGGCTGCTGAAGCCCTCTGAGCCCCCATGTGACCCCCTCAAAGCTCCACTCCCCTCCATCGATTTAAAGTGACAGTAATTTCCCTGACAATAAAGTCCCAGTCACAATTTTCACAAGATCAGCACCACATTCCTGTGGAAATTAGGCTGCCACACACTCACACACTAAATATATTTTAATTCTCAACAGCCAAATAGCAGGAAACCTCTCTGCTGTCCTGCTTTCTGATTTAGATTAATTTCGTAAGCCTGCAAAAACAAAGATGAATTTGTTTTGTCTGCAGATAATGTACCGCGGGAGTGTTACCCAGGAGAATGGCCCTGTCCATCCTCTGACCTGTGTATCCCCATGGATGAGCTATGTGATGGGAAAGCTCACTGTTTTGAGGGAGAGGATGAAACTAACACCACTGCTGGGCGCAACTGCAGTTAGTACCAACGCAACTTGTGTCAAGTACAAATTAGGACATCTAATATCACTGAAAATGTGATATTGAAGTATATTCATTCACTAATGTGGTTTCTGTTGCGGTCAGGTATCTGGAGATGTGCCTCTCTGAGCTGTGAGCATCGTTGTCATGCTTCCCCTGATGGAGGGACCTGTTCTTGTCCTTCTGGATACATTGTCAACACCAACGATAGTCGCTCATGTATAGGTATATATCCTTCATTGACTTTACATCACCCTTGCCCAATGATTGAGATTCTTTATTATAATAAGTTGGGATGTTCAATGATTTTCCATGTAATAGAAAGTATCTATTATATTATGTAAATATTTGGCTCAATAAATGAGATAAGCAGTAACTAGCGCAAATTTAAAAGAAATGAGGGGGGACATTTAGTTGATTCACATCTCATTATGGCTGTATGTTGTCTTAAATGTGTTAAAAGTGGAATTTGACTCAAACTAAAAAGTTTAATCCTCAAATGCTGTGATTTTGATTTCATGCTGAAGACTTTGACGACTGTTCGATGTGGGGTGTCTGTGACCAGCTGTGTGAGGACCGCATAGGCTCCCATCGCTGCAGCTGTCGAGAAGGCTACACCCTGGAGCAGCACAGATACTGCAGAGCTGACGTCTCAAGTAAGTGCCTCTTTTCCTGTTTGCCAACCACTGTGGCTGCTTTACTGAGCATCTGCACTTCTTTCTGGTGCATTGTTGCATACCAAATGTTGTTTTAGTTAGTCTCTTGCCTTTGTGTAACATAGAAAGAGTGTTGACTGAGAGGCTGACCTCTCTGCCTTTAGCTTTGGTGAAAAGAGTGTGAAATGATAGAGGCTAGAAAGTACTCTGCCTTCATTAATCTGAGTCGATCTGAATTAATGTGCTACATTCTGTAAATTTATAATGATATTTTAGATGAGCATCCATACTCCAAAATTGATTACTGCTCTAATACAAATATGGCTCTGGTTCTAACCTGAAAGTTTCAAATGACTTCCTTATGATGTGTTTTGTTAACTTGTTGTATTTTGTTCCGCCCCCGCTGGTTTTCCTTTTTTTTTTTTGCGCCGCCCCTCCTTTCCGCTCCGCGGCGCCCCCCCCCCTTTTTTTTTTTTAAAAAAAAGCCCCCATAAAAAAAACCCCCCCCAATTACTATCTAACGCGCAACAACAAAACCCTCCTTTTGGTTCATTCACAGAACAGAGGGGTTGCAGTGGGAGTGGACTTCCATTATAATCTCCGTAGGATCTTCTGGACTGATACTATTCAGAATAAGGTTTTTTTTAATCCAATTTCAATTTTACAACCGTATATGTACCTATTTACTACAGTGTTTGTCTTAGAGCATTACCTTAATGAAAAATATTGTTATGCCTGGGTAAGAGGTTACAGGAGCAGACCAGTTTTTGTTTGAGGAAATACTTGAGTTAGTCTGAAGCTGGCCAGGATGGAATTCTTTCAGTTATCCTGTGAAATATCAGCAATGTTGATACTATAATAATGGGATAGCTGTTGGCTCCTTTGGGGCTGGGTCATAATGAAGGGAAGTAGATGTGGAATGGAATCCAAATGGCCTAATCTTGAAACCTGTCCGATAGGCTGGTATGATGTTCACATACCAGGGTGCAATTTTTGTAAGTTGATCTTGTTCGAAGTAATCATGCTGCATTTGTTTTCAATGGCACTGTCCATCCATATGCATTCTTTGGCCAGCTCAAAAGTCTTTGTTCAGTCTATGCCTTGGCCCCTCAATGGTTTGAACTGCAGCCACTGGGCTGAAAGGCTAAGGCATATCTCTGACTGGGCATCTGTGTATATCAGCCAACTCCATGGCAGCATGTCAGATTAAAAGTAGGTAAAGCACAAACAGGGCATGTGAATGCAACCAAAAAGGTTAAACTATCAGGCTATTTCCACATCTTCGGTTTCCCTTTAAACAGGTCAGTTGAAATCCTGCTTTTTAGACGTCCGGATCTTGTTTCAAAAGAAGCAGAGCTGCTAAGAGCAAACCCTAACCAGCTGCATGGTGCCAAGGCTTCCAGTCTGAGAAACTAGTGCTATCATAGTACCAGTAGAGTGGCAGGTTCAGAAAACAACTTTACATGCTTCACAGAAATGTAAAAAGACAGAATCATCAGACAAGCAAACAAATAATTTGTCTCTGTCTTTTTCTACTTCTAAAATGTGTTTTAATTGTAGATTCATGCCTGTGACAGCTGTTGCCTGCCATAGACTCTTAAATCATCCTCTTGAAGGATAGGTTCACATTATTTAAAGTCAATGTTAAAACAAAACTCACATGTCCATACATTTTTTATTCGCTGTAATTGTTTCTCCTGTTCATACTGACCACAAAGTGAGCAGTTTCAATTTAAGTGATAGGTGACAAAATCCAAGGTCTATGTTATGTGTAAAAATGTATTCCAAAGTGTAACCAAAACTAGTGTGGAAGCTTTTGAAATATGCTCACTTTATTCGTCTATCTGAGACAGCTGAAGCCTAAAGGATTCTAAAGCTTAATTAGAAGAAATAAGAAGTTAGATAATTAGTTTGCTCACAACAAGGACTGGGGACATTGACCAGAAGGTCCCTCTAATAGCGCAGACTTCCGCCACCTCCTATCTCACAATGTTAATGCAGTGTGAATTATCCTAGTTTGGAACAAATATTTCCAATTATTCCGACACCTCGTGAGTACAGCACAAATGCCTTACCTTGTAATGTTAACAAAAGTGAAACCTAATTTGTGTATCTGCCCCGTGATTCGGATCCGCTCCAAAATCTAATGGGTTCTTCCTTGGCCCATGCCACACCCTTCCACCAAGTTTCATGAAAATCAAGCCAGTAATTTTTCCGTAATGCTGTTGACAGACAGACAAACCAACCAACCAACAAACCAAGCCTAAAACATAACCTCCTTGGTTGAGGTAATAACACTTTCAATGTTGCATGCAAGTATTGTATTAAGATACACTTAATAAATACACTTGCTTAAAAAATGTGAACTTATCTTTTATCTTCCTTTTATATCTTGAAGCAGTGACCACCTAAGAGCTAATTTCCTGACAACAATGGCATCTTTTGTGTACAGGTGTTTTCTGTGGATATGGACGGTTCCAATATGCAGGTGGTTTTAAATGTATCAGTTGACTACCCTGAGAATTTGGCGGTGGATTGGGTGAACAATAAACTGTATGTGGTGGAGGCCAGCGTCAACAGGATTGACATGGTGGATTTTGATGGAAGTAACCGGGTCACACTCATCACTGAAAACCTTGGAAACCCAAGAGGACTGGCGGTGGACCCCACTGTCGGGTAAGCACATCTCCCAATTTCTATCCATTGAGCTATCCACCCAGTCCCAAACCCCACATACAGTATCTGTCGTGCTCCATTGGCATGGAATAATGTGTGTGTGTGTGTGTATGAGATTAGCAGATTGCCCTGGGTGGATTAGTGAGGAGCAATGTAAGTGATGACCCTCATTGTAATCCAATAGTATAGTTCAGGAGGGGGGGGGAGCCAGGTGGCTGCAGATAAATTGCTTATCGTAAATGAATGTACAGCTCTTTGGGTAGATGCACAGCCACCCAGCTGGAGACATAATGTGATAATGTGGATGCTAGACTTAATTAACAAAATTAAAGTATCCAAGATTACATGTAATGTTATTTCTGTGGTCCCAGCCCCTGTATATAGCAGTCCTCATGTAATGATCCATCTCAGAGAAAACTGGCCGATTAAACATTTAACCTCCTTTCACAGGTATATGTTCTTCTCAGATTGGGAGGCAGTGAATGGACAACCAGGTCTGGAGCGGGCCTTCATGGATGGCACCAATCGTTATGGGATCATTGGGAGTAAACTGGGTTGGCCAGCTGGTGTCACTCTGGACATCGAAGCCAAGCGCATCTACTGGGTTGACAGTCGCTATGACTACATTGAAACTGCAACATATGATGGCCTTCATAGGTAAATATGTCGTGTTATTCCTCAAAAATAACACATCATTTTTAATTTACAAAAACATAAAAGCATATCATGAAGTAGAAAGGTCCACGGTTTATATTATAATATGTCAATGTTCTCAATAAAATGTCAATAGAAAATCAGTGGTCCATGGAGGTGCTGTGATCCCACACCCATTTGGCATCAGTCTTTTTGAGCACAATGTCTATTTCACGGACTGGACCAAGATGGCTGTGATGAAAGCCAACAAGTTCACTGACAACAGTCCTCAAGTTGTTTACGGTACAGCTCAGACTCCACACGGAGTAGCGGTGATACATCAGCTGAAACAGCCATATGGTAAGTCCCTCAATGAGATAAATGTGTGTTCTTCAGAGTGATGCAGCTCACAGTATAATGTTAATTTAACCATATTTTCTGCCATGTAACTGCCAGTGTTTCTAAAGGAAGAACCATGAATAGCTATGGACAAAGAAAATCTGAATCTATAAATTAATTTTATAAAACTTTACTGGGATTTGTTTTTTGCTTTGGTCTCCAGTGCCAAATCCTTGTAGTGTAGACAGAGGAGGATGTGAGCAGATCTGTGTTCTGAGTCACAGGAGTGACAATGGAGGACTGGGTTACCGCTGCAAATGTCGCATGGGCTATGACCTACATGCCGATGGCAAGCGATGTTTTGGTAAGAGAAGATTTCTCTTATAACTGAAGTGATTTGTTTCTTGAACAGATCTCAGTATGTTTCCTTTATTCTAAACATGTAATGGTTCACCTTATACTCACCTGTACAGCAACTATTATGTTTCATATGATCTTCTGGTTTCCTATCTTCAGCTGTGAGGCAGTTTCTGCTGTTCTCCAGCCAGCTGGCCGTCAGAGGGATCCCCTTTAACCTCTCTTCTCAGGAAGACATCATCCTGCCTATCACTGGATCACCTTCCTACTTTGTCGGGGTGGATTTTAGTGCTGAAGACGATGCCATCTTCTTCTCAGACACAGCCAAAGATATTATCTATAAACAAAAAGTGGACGGGACTGGTGAGCATCTTGTTGGTTGCTCTACAGTAGCTGAATTGTTGAGAATATCCTGTTCACATTCACAGCATTACAATTGCATAATAATACAAGGAAAGACATGGTGTAGTATGAAAAACAATCAGCAGCTTATGTTTCCAATGTTTTCTCTGTGCTTACATCCTTAGATAATTTCTTCCCTTGCAGAGAGCTCGACCATGTGATTTAGCCAGGCTTATACAAGGGAGTTAAGGGAGTGCCTGATGGGGCCGACTGGTACTAGGGAGTGGACAGGAGCATGGACAGTGGAAAATGGAACATATAATCAACTTACATCCCAAACTAATGACCTGAAAATGAGTAGGGCAGATTAATCAGGAATGTTTTACCAAGCAGTTTTGATATTTAGTTTGAAATCTGTCACCTAAACTGTGGAAAGTAGTTAATAATGTCCATGAGCAGTCACACCACACAAAAAAAGAAACACCACTACTCTGATCAGTGATGTTGTTTTTGGAGCTGCTCTAGTTTTTTCTGTCCGATCCACATGGTGAAAATGTAAGCTGACAGCCTATTTATTGAAACGTGTTCCTCTTTCATCTCTGTGTTAAACGGTGGTCTGACTGCTTTGATCTGCACAGGCAGGGAGGTACTGGCAGCTAATAGAGTGGATGGAGTGGAGGACCTGGCTTACGACTGGATTTCAAAAAACCTGTACTGGACTGACCCCCGATACAGGAGCATATCTGTCATGAGGCTAGCTGACAAGTCCAGGAGAACCATCATACAAAACCTCAACAACCCTCGTGCCATTGTGGTGCATCCTCCCATTGGGTAAATCATTATAAGACCAGATAATTAATAGTGTTTTTGTTTTCCTTTTTCTATTGATATTTTTTTATACATTATAAAATGTTAAGTCTGTTAAGTTTCATCTTAAGTTTCTCTTTAGATGTGCTGAACCATTCAAAGACTCAAATAAAATCCCCACCTGATAAAAGGATCCTTATTTAGAACAAGCTTTTATTTCCAACAGCCTCAAAGTCATAAGGCCTCGGTGTCCAACAGCTCAGATTAGTTCAGCGTGAAGGGCAGTATTGTAGCAAACACTAAGAAGTTGGCTTTAACAGAAAAGCTCTACAATGTGGAAGTCTCCAAAATAAAATCCAAATCAGGAACAGTTGATATTTCAAAGTATTCAAAGTGGGCACATTTTTGAGTGTAATGTAATATGACAGTGATGCTCGTTGTTTATTTGTCTTTGACAGGTATATTTTTTGGACTGACTGGTACCGGCCAGCGAAGATTATGAGGGCTTGGGGCGACGGGTCACATGCCCTGTCTATTGTAAACACAACTCTTGGCTGGCCAAATGGCCTAGCTATTGACTGGAAGTGAGTCAAACATTCTAAAAAGCCAACAGTCCCACGATACACCATTTCACCATTAATGTCTTTTTATTTATTGTTTTACACAAAATTAATATAAAAAAAAAATGAATATGCTACAGCATTGCTTTTTTTGTGGCTGTGTTTATTTTAAACCCTTGATCTCTGATTTGATTTCCACTCAGCGTAATGCGTCTGTATTGGGTGGATGCCTTCTTTGACAAAATTGAGCACAGCAATTTTGATGGACAGAATAGGATTTCTTTGGGCCGCATAACCCAGATCTCCCATCCATTTGGTCTCACCATTTTTGAAGGTAAAAAGTCCTGGAATAAACAACAAGTTTCATGTACAGGATCATGCATTTTTATTTTTAGTATTTAAATAAAGAGGGAGTTCATTTTACTGCCGTTGACTTGAACTGTGGTTTGTCATTCTTGCTTTAATGATGGTCAGAAGAGCAATTACTGTTACCAGGGAGGTGATGAAAGTTAAAGTAATTGAGCTTTGGTATTTTGCTCCTGTCCCTTGAAGGCTATGCATATTTCACTGACTGGCGCCTGGGTGGCATTGTACGTGTGCGCAAGACCGATGGTGGGGAGATGGTCATTATCAGAAGAGGAATCAGCCACATCATGCATGTCAAGTCTTTCAACTCCAACTCCCAGATTGGTCAGTAGCTTTATTCACTGCTCTTCTCACTCCACTGTTCGTGCGTAGCTAAGGCTCACACTTGTCCGTCATATTCCAGGTAATTATGCTCCACTCTCCTTCTCAGGTTCCAACCTCTGCAACAGGCAGACAAATCCTAATGGAGACTGCAGCCACTTTTGCTTCCCAGCCCCAAACTCACTGAGGGTATGTGGCTGCCCGTATGGCATGAAGCTGTTACCCAACCATCAGACATGTGTAGAAGACTCTTCCAACGAGCCCCCCACGCTGCAGTGCGGAGCCAACTCCTTCTCCTGTGGCAACGGCAAATGTGTCCCAAACAGCTACAGATGCGATGGTGTTGACGACTGCCATGACAACAGTGACGAAGTCAATTGTGGAATTAACAGTAAAGCTTTTTTGAAAATCTAGTCTATTATACTGGCCCGACCTGACCAGAGTAAAAACAATTTCATGCCCCTGGGTTTTTTCAAATTCAGTTTAATATTATATTTTAATCAAGATCATCATCTCTTTTTTTCAGACAACACTTGCTCCCCCTCTGCATTCACCTGTGCCAATAAGCAATGTGTGCCTGCGAGATGGCGCTGTGATGGGCACAATGACTGTTTTGATAACAGCGATGAGTACAATTGCCCTACGCAGGTGCCTGGAACCTGCCCTGCTAATCAGTTTGCCTGTGCCAACCACCGCTGCATCCCACATACCTGGCGTTGTGACACTGATAACGACTGTGGGGACAGTTCAGATGAAGCTGACTGCCGTGAGTATCTCTATAGAAGCTAGACAGTGTGCATATGTTGAATGTCCCACCTATGTCTCTATTAGAAAAATGGGTTACTCAGAAAAAGATTTATGGCTTTAACTACACTGAATCTGCTGTGGACCCAATAGTACACAGTTGCCAATAATCAGCTACTTATAGAAACATAGTTTTTGTTCCTCTAAAAAACTAAAATGACTTGAAACTAAGCCGTGTACACTATTGTATATGTTGATATAGAAAGGCTAAGAGATTAGCTCATAGTTTATATTGTCTAACAATGTGTATCGACAGATCTGAGAAGCACATGCAATCCAGGACAGTTTCAGTGTCCAGACCACCGCTGCATAGATCCCAACTATGTCTGTGATGGGGACAGAGACTGTGTGGATGGGGCGGACGAGCAGGGATGCAGTGAGTATCTTACAGTTTTCTGGACGTACTTATAGTCGCTGGTCTCACTTATACATCAAGTCTTTTTACACAAGTCTGTATTTGATCAAATCTATTTAATGTCATTCTGCTTGTATTTTATACTGAAAGTAGTTGCTGATCAGACCTATTTACATCAGGTCTCATGACCATGTACTGTAGACTTTCCTACGACCTAACTGTAAACTTACTTCAGACCAGCTTCTCACTTTAAAATATTGTGAATTGGAGCTTTATATGCCAATTCCCAATAAAGAATAACTAAATTAATTTGTTATTCTTCCATTCTTGAGCAACGGACTGTTTATACATACCAGCTAAACATGTTTAAGAAGTTGTAGAGGTCAATTGAACGCTCTGTAAAATTCAACAAGCATTTGCTAAGCCTCTTAGTTTATTGATCTCATTACTTGTGTTGCACAACAATTGAGCTCTGCATACATACAAAACTGCAGAAATATTAAATATCAGGTTAACATACTCAACTGGATTTTTCAGTCTACAACTGCACTTTGAATGAGTTCAAGTGCTCCAGTGGTCACCAGTGTATCAACTCCTACTACCGATGCGATGGAGTCTTTGATTGCAGTGATCGCTCAGATGAGCAAGGCTGTCGTAAGTATTTAAATCCTGCCTTTGGTCATGGGCCATATTACTTAAGCATTACTCAGTCATGCATATTTATGTACAAGGTTGATTTAAATTTTCTCTAATTTTGAACTGTGCTAATGTGTCTTTGGGGTGTTGTATCTCAGCTACTAGGCCCCCAGGGATGTGCCACCATGAGACAGAGTTCCAGTGTCAGTCAGACGGGAGCTGTGTACCATCTACCTGGGAGTGTGATGGTCATCCAGACTGTGAGGATGGCAGCGACGAACACCATGCCTGCCCACCTCGCACCTGCCCCTCTTCACTTGCTCGCTGTGACAATGGAAACTGTGTGTTACGGAGCTGGCTTTGTGATGGGGACAACGACTGCAGGGACATGAGCGATGAAAGAGACTGTCCCACGCCGCCTTTCCGATGTCCGAGCTGGCAGTGGCAGTGCCCAGGCCACAGTCTGTGCATCAACCTCACCACAGTGTGTGACAACACTCCTGACTGCCCCAATGGTGCAGATGAGTCTCCTCTCTGCAGTAAGTCTGATCCCTGCTGTTTTTGTCAGCCTGGAGCATGTTCTTTGTCTTTCAGAAATACTTGATTGTTTTATTAGATTTCTACATTGGCTGGTCTCCTCAAATTCAATTGAATTTCCACATGGCAAACAGGATCGAAGTCTCCACTGATTTTGTTTAATTTTCCTAGTATGCTGTAAACACAGACTTCATTTCACAGGGTTTTTGTGTTGAATGTTACCTGTTTGTCTTTGGATTCTTGTGTTCAAATCATGCATGTGTGTGATTTTGACCTGTATTAACATGAAAATGATCTGTGATTTTCCTTTCTCACTACTTTCAGACGAGCCTTTGCCAGGTAGGAACAAACTCTCAATCATTGTTAGAAATGCTGCAAGTAGTTTTGATTCATTTTCAACAAACAGTATGTTTATGGACTATTTTGATATTCGTAGATTTGTTTCAAAACATAATACAACACAAAACAATTGCGGTCAATAGAGTCTGTGTGGTGAATATAACAGTAATTGTCCACAAATATACATAAAAAATAGTTCTGGCTCAGAGTAGCACTTCTGAAGACACTAACTGAAGTAGTTAGTGCTTTGTTGTTTATTAACTATCATCTATCATTGGAACATGTTAAGTAATTGCATAATTTGGTAGATTTTGTGTTTGGGTTGTATGAGTTATCATTTACTTGGTTTAATTTCCATGTTTGGGTTCTAAATTGTGCTTTTCCCGCTTTCAACGCAGATCAGGAGAGCTGTTCGGACAACAATGCTGGCTGCACCCACGGTTGTATCCAAGGGCCGTTTGGGGCCCAGTGCACGTGCCCTGTGGGTTATCAACTGAGCAATGACTCCAAAACCTGTGAGGATGTAGATGAGTGTAATCCCCCTGGATTATGTAGCCAACACTGCTTTAATGAGAGAGGCTCTTTCCGCTGCCACTGCCAAGATGGTTACACTCTCGAAGTAGACCAGCGTACCTGCAAAGCCTCAGGTGAGGAGGGAAATTACTTAAACCATCTGTGCATGAAACATATAGCTCCCGTGGTAGTTGTAAATAACAACCTGTAATTTAATAATACAGTTAAATTAGGAACTAGGCCAATTATCATCACTACAGTGACATGGTTGTCAAGACGGATGCCTCCACTGTGCTGGCTGTTGGGCAGTCCACCAGACTGGGAGACTGACATACCGTCTTTCTTCTCCCATGTCTCTCCTTGCTGCTCTGATTTCTTTAGATAAGACAAATAACATATGTCACTCACTGGCCATCACTGGTGTAATTAGGACATAATCACCAACAAAGGACTGTTTATGGGGAGCGTGCCTGACATGAGCTCCTCTTCCACACAGATAACCTGCTGAAAGACTTTGCAATACAATAGGTCATTATTTGGACAAAAGTGCATTCCCTAAGGATTGCCATTTGAGTAGGGTCTATTTAACAGTCCTGTCATATAGTTGGGGTTGAATAGCTGTTGAAAAGCTGATAAGTGCTCTAATTAGCATGAGAATGGACATGAAAAATAGGTAACAGAGATTTGATGTCTGTTTACAGATTCTCGTCAGGCGTTCTTGCTAGTGGCCAGTCGTAATCAGATTGTGCAAGATGACATAACCACTCAGCCCAATGTAATCCGTTCACTGGTTCGAGATGGACGCAACATTGTGGCCCTAGATTTTGACTCGGTCACTGACCGTGTGTACTGGTCCGACACAAGCCAGGACAGAATCTGGAGTGCTAACAAAAATGGCAGTGACAGAACTGTGGTGAGTTGTTTGGTTTTGTCACCGAAGATATATTGCACTAAAATGTTTTGTGTTTAACCCCAGCTTTACACTTTCATTTTTTAACATATTTAACTATGAATGAGTATCTTGTGGACAGATATTTGACAGTGGAGTGACTGTAACAGAGAGCCTTGCAGTGGACTGGGTGGGCAGGAATTTATACTGGACTGACTACGTCTTGGAGACTATTGAAGTGTCAAAACTGGATGGCACCCACCGCACTGTATTAGTCAGTGAAAATGTCACCAACCCCAGAGGCCTAGTGCTGGACCCAAGAGACAGGTCAGTGATGTACTTAGAAACATGTTTGTTTTAAATCTTGGAATGTAATGTAGTTATTAGCTTAATTCAGTTAAGTAGTTATGGTCTCCACTTTTTATTATGAAAGCAGTTGGTGTTAAAAGACAAGCGTTTGTTTTGCAGTGCTCACCTTATGTTCTGGACCGACTGGGGCAGAAACCCCCGCATTGAGAGGGCCAGCATGGACGGGAAATTGAGGACTGTTATCATAAACAACAAGCTGTACTGGCCCAACGGTCTAACCATAGACTATCCAAACAATTTGTTGTACTTTGCTGATGCCTACTTGGATTTCATTGACTACTGCGATTATAACGGCAACAACAGGAAGCAAGTCCTGGCCAGTGACCTGGTGAGTGTACGAGAAAGAAAGACACATTTTCAAAATCATCTATAGAGATCTGATTTATGTTGATAATCTAAAAATGAACACAGCACATTCAATTTCCCTCTGAATAGCATGTGTAAGACACATTTTTTTCTTTTGCTACTCTCTGTGAAAAGGTACTACAACATCCCCACGCAATTACCATTTTTGAGGATTTTGTGTATTGGACCGACAGATACATCAACCGTGTGATGCGAGCCCATAAGTGGCACGGGGAGAACCAGACAGTGATGCTTTTCAACCTCCCTCAGCCCATGGGTCTGGTGGCAGTACACCCAGCCAGGCAGCCAACAGGTATGGCAAAGATATTCTATATCAACAAATCTCTGTTGCATCAGTATTGGCTGATGTTGACCATTGTGACTAAATTAGTTTGGTAGTTCTTGTATATTGATAATGATGCCAGTATGCAGCAGGTCTATTGTTTTTGTAAATACATTTAAGAATAATCCTAGAGATCCTGTGAAGATTACTCTGTTGACTCTTTGCGGGTACGCATGTGTGTTTGTGTGGTTTGACAATTCTTAGGTGAAAATCACTGCTTGAGGAGTCCCTGCACTCATATCTGCCTGCTTTCTGCTGTGGAACCGAGTTACTACTCGTGTGCCTGTCCCTCAGGCTGGACACTGGCAACAGACCAAATCACCTGCACCAGAGGTATGCATCCTGCCAAATGAAGGAAAACACTCATCACTCAGTTTGATGAAAAAGGAAGTTGGGTCAGATGCAGTTGATAAGTTGATGTACTCATAAGGTATTACTCTTAGCTGTGGTTATTGTTGAAAAAGAGCAAACCTGTTATTGTGGAAATGATGGTTTTGGCATGCTTTATTTGCAGCCATTGCAATGTTGGTAAGAGGAGAAATCTTTGAAAACACTATTCGTATTATAGATCGATCCAGGTCCTTGTCAACAGTCTTCAATTTAGATTCTCTTGTAAACTGCTGTTCCAGTCATAAATATTAAGAATCATATAAGTGTGTCTTTTAAGGTCTGAAGGAGACAAGGGACCTTTAATTCAAAGTCCAAGGAGTCCCCCTTTAGTCAACAGCTTAACTCATCTCAGGTTTCAGCCCATTCAAGCCAAGCAGAACGCAGACTCCCCCTGAGGCCAACGATTATCCAAGAATGAAAATGCCCCACAAACCATTCATCGATTCTAATCTCTGATGACAAAGCAAATCATATTGTGGAAACAAATTTCACCACACTTTATAGATTAAGGCCTGTTAGCTCAAAACCCCTATTTTGCAACAGGTATCATACACTGAAAGCAACTTTTAGTTTTGGATTACCATGGGCTAAATCCATATCCAGGAAACATGGTTTCCTAGCTCTGTTTAATAATTTGTTACGTAACTAAGTACTTAGTAATTCATAGCTTTGAGGAAAAGTCTAGTTTTAGGTTATGAGTATTTGTTTAGAAATTACAAGTCACAATGACAAAGCTTTTGCTTGTTGTTTTACTGTAGGAAGAGCAGTTTGTAAAGGTATTCTTAGTCACTGTTTATTCACTTTTGCATTATCGTTTCTACTTGTAGTTGAAGATCCTTTCCTGGTGGTTGTGAGAGACAGCATCATCTATGGCATTTCCTTAAACCCAGATGACAAGAGTAATGATGCTATGGTCCCTATTGCTGGACTTCACAATGGCTATGATGTTGACTTTGATGACAATGAACAGACCATCTACTGGGTGGAGCACCCGGTGAGTTACTGTCCTGTCACAGTTCAGTTCAGGACTTGAGTGTCCTCCAAAGACAACTTTGAGATTAGGGTTGACGGTAAAAAATACACAATAAAAACACAATTAAAACATGCTGGGAAAACACAACACAAGATTCACTCAACTTACTCAGCAGTTGGTGAGGTTAATCTGTCTTCCTTTGTCCACCAGGGTGAGATCCACAGGGTGAAGTCAGATGGTACTAACAGGACAGAGTTTGCACCTGCGGCCATCCTTGGTTCCCCTGTCGGCCTGGCCTTGGACTGGATAACAGAGAACCTGTACTACACCAATCCAGCTACACAGTCTATTGAGGTAAGACAAATAATACTTTGTCTTGTTATTGTTGTTTTTTGTCATTACTGACTTAAACTGAGATCAATATTTTTGTGTGATTACACTCTTAATAGGAAAACAGAAAATGAGTGTAAGGGCAGTGTCACAACACACTTATGTTGTACAACAACTTAACTTGTTTGTGCTTGTACTCGGCCAGGTTTTGAAGTTGAGAGGGGAGGTACAGTACAGGAAAACTCTCATCACAAATAACGGCTCTCCAACTGGCGCTGGCAGTCCTGTTGGCATTGCAGTGGACCCAGCACGTGGGTAAGCCCCATTTAACACAGTCCTGGCACGGTCACTTATCCCCACAGCTACTGATCTCCAACAGCCTCCTCATCGCCATCTGCTCTGCCTCTAGAGAGAACTCAAACCAGTGTTACTAAATACCAGACTGCACACTCAAACCACAGAAACGTACAATAGAGTACATTGAACAAAAAATAAAGACATTTGAAAGACATCAAAAATGACCTGGTCCTCTGTGGGTTGAGAGAAATTTCTACCTTAATAAAAAGCGTTGATAATCCAATGAAGGAAATCAGAAAGGCTGATGTTCTAAGTAATATTTTGGAAAGGTTTTCCCCTAACAATTTGTATCTTGGTGGTTTGACTATAAAGTGTATGCAAGGCTATTAAAAAGTAATAAGCATAGAGATCCATGACTATACTGTAAATGTTCGAGAACCAAACCCTAAACTCCATTCTTGTATGTCCTCTAAGCAAACTGTACTGGACAGACCAGGGAACAGAGAGCGGCATCCCTGCCAAGGTGGCATCTGCAGACATGGATGGCTTAAACCCTGTCACCTTGTTCACCAACAACCTAGATCACATTGAGTTTCTCACTGTGGACATCAAAGAGAACAAGCTTTACTGGGCTGTTACAAGCACTGGCATGGTGGGTCTTAGCTCTCTTAGCTCTCAGGAGTCACCATTTGTTCATTGTAGAAGGTTCTCAAATGTTTGCAACTTTATGCTAATCTTGGTAATTGTACAAAATGAACATACTACGTTTGAATGCCTGTCTGGTGATCTCCACAGATTGAGCGTGGGGATCCAGATGGGAGTAACCGCATCACCATAGTGACAGGCCTGTCTCACCCCTGGGGTGTGGCTGTTTATCAAAACTACCTCTACTTCACTGACCGCAACTTTGAGGTCATAGAGCGTGTGGACAAGTCCACGGGGGCCAACAGGGTTGTGCTGCGAGACAATGTTTCTGGACTCAGAGTTCTGAAAGTGCATTATCGAGAAAGTGAGTAACACAAGGAGACATCATCCTCCTCATTCACTGCTGTCTGTGTTTGGCTTGTTGTTGCTTTTGCTTTTGTTCATCATACTGCATTCTCTCCACAAACTAAGCCTCTGCAGGTACCTCCAATGGCTGCACCAACAATATGGGAGTGTGTGAGCAACTCTGCCTGCCTCGGACGCAAGGTCTGTTTACCTGTGCATGCGCCACAGGTTTTAAACTTAATGCTGACAACAGGACCTGCACTCCTTACCAGTCCTATGTTGTCATCTCCACTCTGTCTGCAATCAAAGGCTTCAGTCTGGAAGGGGCAGACCACTCTGAGGCCATGGTGCCTGTGGCTGGGAGAGGTCAGTGATTCTAATAAATTAACTACTACTGTACTGCATGCTTCATAGGATACTTTTTTTTTTTTTTAAATGTTGAGAAAATACAAGTCTAAAAGGAAAAGCTGAGTTTAGGTGGAATAATAAACTGAATAACTGACATAGTAACTGAATATCAAATGTTCATGATATGGTTCTTGTCTTTGAAGTAACAATAATGACGGGGTTATCCTCTTACAGGCCGTAATGCTTTACACATTGATGTACACATGGCTTCTGGTTTCATCTACTGGTGTGACTTCAGCAGCACTGTGGCCACACAAAACGGGGTCAGACGGATCAAGCCGGATGGCTCCGGATTACATAGTGTAGTAACATCTGGAATAGGACGCAACGGGATACGAGGCATTGCTGTGGACTGGGCTGCAGGTAAGCTATTGTGCCAGCTCACAAATGTGTTTTAGGATCTTTTTTATACATCCATTCAGTGTCCTCCTGGTTGCATCTCAGATTTTTACATAAGTCATTATATTTTTATCTACGTGAATTAATTCCACAACACTTTAGATGCAGGTAAAAGAGGATCTCAGTCACTTGCTGTTGGAGGTGTTGGTTCTGAAATTGATGTAGATTAAGTTCACCACCATGAAAGCGTCCTACCCTTATAAAATATTTTGTAGCCAGTTACACTGGCTGTTGTTTTCCTCTCTGTTAAAAATGCCCGCAAGTGTACTGTTTATAGTCTACAATATATATAATTTAGACCAGTGAGTCATTTCCATGTGTTTTTTGTTAATTGTCCCACATTTGTACCACTTCTCTTTTTTTATATTCTAATTCTGTGCTCATATTCAATACCTTTTACCTCGCTAAATTATATTACATTTGCAACTGCAACATCTTATTTTCCCACAGTGTAGAAGAGTTTAATTGTATCTGAATAAATACACTGCTCTTAATCTATTCATGTAAACCAGAAAACCAAAGGAAATTCTGACTCGTTTGAATTTGCTGCATGACACATGCCTCAGGCAGCAGGCTGCCCGCTAGAGTCAAAGTTAAGAAGCTTTATTATAATGACAGACTCACATAACAAGGAGATCAGTCCCACACAGGTGACAAGGAAAGACGATTTAATTAGCTAGTTTTGGAAAAACAGAGACAGCTACAGACACGACAAACTGTTTCCTTGTTACTCATTTATAATTGCATCATTATAACTGAAGGCATAACGGAAAATCTGTTGTATAATAATAACACCATCATAATTTCAGCTGGTAAAATTTCTACTTGAATTGTGACCTGTCATACTTAGCAGTTTGTGGCTGATGACCTGATGCTCTCAAGTCTTACAAATATATGATGCCACTTTAAACACTGAGCTTACTGGGTTCTTTCCACAGGGAACCTGTATTTCACCAACGCCTTCCTAACTGAGACATATGTGGAGGTGCTCCGCCTGAACACCACTTTCCGCAGGGTGCTGCTGAAGACCCAGGTGGACATGCCACGCCACATTGTAGTGGACCCCAAAAACAGATTCTTGTTCTGGGCTGATTATGGTCAGAACCCCAAAATTGAGCGAGCACTCTTGGACGGCACCAACCGCACAATTTTAGTGTCATCAGGGATTATTACTCCTCGAGGTCTCGCGCTGGACTGGCAAACTGGCTATGTGTACTGGGTAGATGATTCCCTGGATATGATAGCCCGAGTCAACCCTCAAGGTGGGGAGACAGAAATTGTCAGGTATGGCAGCCGCTACCCAACTCCTTATGGAATCGCAGTGTTTGAGAGTAGTATCATTTGGGTGGACAGAAACCTCAAAAAGGTGTTCCAAGCAAGCAAACAGCCTGGCAGCACAGAGCAGCCTGCTGTCATCAGAGACAACGTCAACATGCTGAGGGACGTTACCGTCTTTGACCAACGCACCCAGCCTGCCACTGTCCAGGAGCTTAACTACAACCCCTGCATAGAGGCTAATGGAGGCTGTGCCCACTTCTGCTTCGCACTCCCAGGTTCTGGCACAGGTAACCAGAACAAAAAATGCAGCTGCGCTTTTGGGAATCTCGCAGTAGATAACGAGAGCTGTGTGGTGTCAAGGGATGATTATCTTATCTTCACGACTGAGAGCACCGTGCGCAGCCTGCGCCTCAACCCCGAGGACCATGCATTGCCCTTCCCTGTGGTCAATGTACCACGTACCTCAGTGGCACTGGATTTTGACCTCACAGACAGGAGGATCTACTTTACCCAGAGCTCAGGTGCAGGAGCAAGCAAGATCAGCTACATCAGCCTGTCCTCTCCCACCTCAGCCCCTGTAGTTGTGGCTTCAGGTAGGTTTGGCACTTCCAGTTTTCCTGGATTTTTTTTATGTATGTAGGAATGGATACCAGTGGTATTGCTGATGTTGCTTTTTTCCCTGTGTTTGGACAGATCTGGGGGCTCCTGATGGCATTGCTTATGACTGGATAAACAGAAGAGTTTACTACAGTGACTATGTCAACCAGAGCATCAGCTCCATGTCTGTGGACGGCTCTCAAAGGACAATTATTGCCCATGTGTCCAGGCCAAGGGCCATCATGTTAGATCCCTGCAGGGGGTAAGACTATCACAACACACACTCTCTTTGTTCATTAGATTAAACTGAGATTTAAAACATAAACCTTCCATGTTCCACAGTTACATGTATTGGACAGACTGGGGAACCCATGCAAAGATTGAACGTGCTACCTTGGGTGGAAACTTCAGAACAGAGATTGTGAACACTAGTCTTGTGTGGCCCAATGGACTGACCCTGGACTATGAAGAAGAGAGACTCTATTGGGCAGACGCCAGCTTGTAAGATCTGAAAAATTCTACTGCTGAAATATATACCAACTTGTTTCTATTGACCTTGTCAAACTGCTGCTATTATCATTATTTTGCTCTGCCATCAGACAGAAGATTGAGCGATCCTCTCTCACGGGGTCCAATCGGGAAGTCATCGTCAGCACAGCCATCTACCCCTTTGCTATGACCATGTTTGGCCAGTTCATCTATTGGACCGACTGGAACACACGCAGCATCTATCGGGCCAACAAACACGATGGTTCTGACCTGAGGGTCATGATTCAGAACCTGCCATCTCGGCCAATGGATATCCATGTTCTGGCCAGCAGGAAGCAGCAGCAGTGTGATAGTCCATGTCAGCAGTTTAATGGTGGCTGCAGCCACATCTGCACACCAGGTACAAGCTGTTTAATGCTGTCACTTTTTTCAGCGAAATATTTTTTTAGTGCAGTAGTTGAAAACCCCAACTAAATGTATAAACTGCAATTGTATCTTGTTAGGACCCAACGGAGCTGAGTGCCAGTGTCCATCAGAGGGCCGCTGGTACCTGGCTGACAGCAAGCACTGTATCCCTGATAATGGGACTCGCTGCCAGCCCGGCCAGTTTACCTGTATGAATGGTCGCTGTATTCGTGCACAGTGGAAATGTGACAATGACAACGACTGTGGAGATGGCAGCGATGAGTTGGAGAGAATCTGTGGTAGGGTGTTCTTAAAAGGGCTTGAATTAATTGTGTTCTCTTTTTTTGCATTTTTATATTGTTTTGTGTTTTATTGAATTATACAAAATCTCACTGTTGATTATTAGTCATAGCGGTCCTCATAGAGCCCTTACACCTCTTGCATGAGTGAATCAGAACTCTCTTCTCTATTAAATGCAATTCTATATCTTTTACCTTCACTAATACTAACAAGTTATGTGTTTCTGCTTTAACTAAATTCTTTCTTAGGGGCAAAACCTGACTTCAACTTTGTTGGTGTGTATGCTGCTTGCACTTCATAATGACATTTCCATTGACATGCACCTAATTCCTAGGTCTTAAAACAAATGAACACTAACAAATGAATCAATATGCTTATATCTTTGCATGCAGCCCCACAGCTGTTGTCATCATTTATTGCCCTGTCAGGTAAAATGAGCTTCCACTGCATGTGTATTCAGGCCTCTCCATTGGCCAGAGCTCTGACATGTTCTTGATTCTGATTGGCAGCCTTCCACACCTGTGAGCCCACAGTGTTTACTTGTGGCAATGGGCGATGTGTGCCCTACCACTACCGCTGTGACCACTATGACGACTGTGGAGACAATAGTGACGAGATGAGCTGTCTGTTCAGGCCGTGTGACCCCAACACAGAGTTCACCTGCAACAATGGCCGCTGTATCGCAAAGGACTATGTTTGCAACGGCATGAACAACTGCTATGACAACGGCACAACTGATGAACTTAACTGCCGTGAGAATCTTTAGTTTGCCACAGAAATCAAACAGAGTTACATTGGTTATTACTTATGATAAATATCAGTTCTAATTTCTGATTATCTTAGCGGAGAGAACCTGCCAGCCAGAGCACACAAAATGTCAGTCTACCAACATCTGCATCCCACGTTCATACCTGTGTGATGGAGACAACGACTGTGGGGATATGAGCGACGAGAGTCCTACCCACTGTGGTGAGTCAGTTTTAGGATTAAAACAATATTGTGTTTTATTTCCTGTTGAAGCAAATTAATATTTGTGTTGCTTTATTAATGGCTTGAATAGGCCTTTTTCGTGGTTGTAATTAATAACATTAATAATGGCTGCATTCTAATTCCAGTTCCAGCGTCATGATGTTGTTAATGCTCCTCACTTGCTCTCAATATATATATATATATATAAATATATATTTAGTGCACTATGTGGCAAATAGGGACTGATTTTGAAAACAACTATATAGGTTCAAGGAATGACATTGATCATACAGCCTTACAGTCATCATAAGAGGATACAAAACTAAAAGGGTTCACAAAGAAACACTGGCACAATTATTATTAATTGTGTGTGGATTTAACACACTGGAGTCTGTAAGCAGAAATCATTTTGAGTATGATATGTTGCAAGATTTTAATCTGCTCAGTATGCGTAAAACAGGGTTTTAATCCACCTAACGTTATTAGAAAAAGGATATAAAGCCAGAAACAGACAAGGTTTAGCCCACCCCCCCCCCCCTTCAGCATGCTAAAATTCCCACCCTGACAAGTCCTCCAATTGATTTCATGCCTTTCTACGTCTTCTACATAGCAACATCTACATGTTCCCAGAGCGAGTTCCGTTGCTCCAGTGGTCGCTGCATCCCCGCCCACTGGTACTGTGACGGAGGGGCTGACTGCGCAGACGGCTCTGATGAACCCCTGTCCTGCAGTGAGTGTCGCACAACTCTCTCATCCCCCCAAAAATGGGCCTGTTGGCTTTGTGTGTCTGCCCCCGCCCCATTATCAGCTGCTCGGTTATTGTGTGTTTGTGTCTGTCCGCCAATCTGCATCTGTGTGCTGCTGTGAGAGAGTGCTGTGAGTGATGTAGCGCAGTATTTTGAGTCAGGGGGGTTTGTTGTTGTTGGGGGTTGGGGGGGTTTTTTTTTTTGTGTTTTTTTTTTTTGTGGGGTTTTTTTTTGACAAACAGCACCTCCCCCTCCCTTTGTCCACCAGGGGTTACAGAGCCTCACTTTGGCTTTTGTTTAGATAGCTCACCATCCATGGGAATGTGGAGTTGCCATGACTATTTTGAAAGCTTTGCCAGTGTTGTAATGTGCCTTGCTTATTAGTAGAAAAGCAGTGGGGGAAGTACCTGAGATAATCACAAAAAGGAAAAAAAAGGGATAATAATTGATATTGAATTTAAATGATTTGGCAGACAATAATAAAACAGTGCTGTGCTGTGTTATCTACAGTTTAATGTGATGCGATTTGTCTCTGCAGTCACACTGGTCAGAACCTGCAACACAGATCAGTTTCGCTGCGATGATGGCAGGTGCATTGCCTCATCCTGGATCTGTGATGGGGACAATGACTGTGGCGACATGAGTGACGAAGACCAGAGGCACGATTGTGGTATGCATCCTTTCATTACCTCTGCTTTCTCTCTTCCCACTTTTTCTTTCTCTTTGTCCTCTTCTTCATCCTTTTCTGCATCTTCCCACTTCATCTCCTCTTGTTCCCCATCACTTCTCCACTTTGCCCCCTCCTGCTTCCCGTACCCTAACATTATTCAGGACGCTGATGGATTAGGATACACACCACTGGGGGAGTGTTGTGTGGGAGACACTGGCAGTCAGTGCCTGGCATCTTAGTCTCCTGTAGAAGGTCTCCAATCCAAGGAGTTGACATTCCTGATTTCTCCTGCCTCACTCGTTACTTTGTGCATGTCTCCTTTCTCTGGCTTCCTGGCTCAGGGTGGATCAAGACTCTTATGTCTCACCAATGTCTGCTCCAACAATAAGGTGCCTGAAGCTAAAAACTTCAGCATTGCCTGAGCCTCTGTAGGAGACTCACTTCAAACAATGTGGATCTATCACATTAGATGGATAAAGAATTTGAAGTCATGGCTGCGTGTTTTGAAATACAGTTTGGAATGTTTGGCTTTCCAAAAATGCAGGTTGACATTGGGTCATCACCATCATTATTCAACTTCTTGTAAATCCCCCTGCCTGATTTTTTTATTTTTTTTTCCCAGGCAATCGCACATGTTCGAGTGCAGAGTTCACCTGTGTGAACAACCAACCACCCCAGCGGAAATGCATTCCACGTGACTGGGTGTGTGATGGAGACGCCGACTGTGCAGACGCATTAGATGAACATCAAAACTGCTCACGCAGATCCTGTGGCATCAATGAGTTCACCTGTAGCAATGGCCTCTGCATACGCAGCTCCTATAGGTTAGATAAATTAACTCTTTTAAAATATCGCAAATGCCATCTGTAATCAGTCTGTCTAGCAATGTGAGTTCATCTTTTGTGGCCTGTCTTCTAAAATCAGGTGTGACCGACGTAATGACTGCGGGGACAGCAGTGACGAGCAGAGCTGCACCTACCAGCCGTGCCAGCAACACCAGTTCACCTGCCAGAACGGCCGCTGCGTGTCCCATGACTTTGTCTGCGATGGCGACAATGACTGCGGGGATGAGTCTGATGAGCTGGAGCACATGTGCCACACACCAGCACCTACCTGCCCCCCTGGAGAGTTCAGATGTGACAATGGACACTGTATCTCCCTGAGCCAGGTGTGCGACAGGAACGATGACTGCTCTGACAACAGCGATGAGAAGGGATGCGGTGAGTGTGAAGAGATTTACAGAATAGTTCAAGGCGCTGTCAATAATATACTTTTAACCTTTCAGGTTCTTCAGTGTTTGTCTGCATTTGGGTTCCTGGAGATGATGCATGCTCCCTCTAGGGGAGATGTCAAGAAGTGCTTGAGGCGATATGAGAAAGACAGAGAAATACATCCACAAATAGTCAACAACCTGATGATAGGACAATTGGGCTTTCTGCAATATTAAATGCTGCGGTTAGATTATGTATAGCAAATGACTAAGGAGACTTTATGTTGTCAGTAGATACTGAATATAGCATCATCAAATTAAAATACTGCGATTTTGATTATGTCTAAGCATCTCATATATATAGTTAAGGTAAGAATATTAAGCCACTGTACAGATTAAAAAAAATTGTTTTGACAAGGCAAAAACATACAGCTTGTCATCTTTGTTTCCCCTCTTCTTGATTAGATTAGACAGGACAAAAGTCTTTTCTTTGCTGATGACTTTATTGACTTCGTTAATATTCTTTGACTGCAGGTGTCAATGAATGCACAGACCCATCCATCCATCACTGCGATCACAATTGCACCGACACACCCACCAGCTTCATCTGCACCTGTCGCCCTGGCTACCGCCTCATGTCTGACAGCAAAACGTGTGACGATATCGATGAGTGTGCAGAGACACCGAGCGTTTGCAGCCAGGTCTGCGAGAACACTGTTGGCTCCTATGTGTGCAAGTGTGCCCCAGGATTCCTCCGAGAGCCGGACGGCCACAGCTGCCGTCAGAACAGCAACATTTCACCATACCTCATCTTCAGCAATCGCTATTACCTTAGGAACCTATCAACAGACGGACAGGCCTACTCTCTGATCCTGCAGGGCCTGACCAGTGTGGTGGCCATGGACTTTGATCGTGTAGACAGGCGTCTTTATTGGATTGATGTGAGCCGCAGGGTGATTGAGAGAATGTCCTTCAATGGCAGTAACAGAGAGGTGGTGGTCAATGGAGTTCTACATGGGGAGGGCCTTGCAGTTGACTGGATAGCCAGAAAACTCTACTGGGTGGACAGCTTTTTGGATTGTCTCAAAGTGTCTGAACTGGATGGTCGATTTGTGAAGAAACTGGCTGAACACTGCGTTGATGTCAATAACACCTACTGCTTTGAAAACCCCAGAGCCATTGTGTTGCATCCCAAATATGGGTAAGTCAGGCACAAGGAGGAATTATGAATCTTACTGTATCTTATGATAGAGCACTATATCAATATATCAGTAGGGCCAGTATCAGTGGCTGGGCTGCTAATATTGCTTATCACAATATGTTGCTATCAGCGGGTATGATAGTGGATAGTCTGAAAGAAAGAGCAGTGCAATAAATTGCAGAGATAAATGTTTTATAGGCAGAATTATTATGCATATTTTATATTTATTTGTCTCAATTCCAGTTTAATATTGTTACATTTTATTGCCCTTATTTTATGTGTCTGTAATTTCCTTTAATTTGTTACTAAGTATAGGGATAATAGAGACATCATAGACAGAAGTTTTGAAACTATTTTTTAAATAAGGATTTAGTTAAGTAAAGTAAATGAGCTCCATTTAAACCCAAGTAAATAATTCTTTATTAATTTATTATTAGTAACTGTTGAATGCCTGTCGACCTGTAAGACTGTTCCGGTTACGCTAGCAGTTAATTGAAATGTATAAATAATGATGGACAACTCAACTGAATGTTGCCTATAATTGGTATCAAATCGCATCATTTTTGGGGGGTCATTAGTCATTTTTATTCACAATGTTTAAATTTTTAGTTGAGGCAACTAACTGAGTCTATCTCAAATTTGAGGGATCATTGTCAGAAAGTACTCAAAACAATTATTCAGTATCTAAAAAAAAAAATCAGTTGGGCTTTTTCTCATACTGAGTGAAAATGAGTGAGTACTTTTGTTCAGAAGTATAGATTCTCTTTTTTTCAGATACATGTAGATATGATGTGATCTAAAGTAACTTTCTTGGCTCCCTGTTAGATTTGTATACTGGACAGACTGGGGAGACAAAGCCTTTATAGGTCGTGTTGGAATGGATGGAACTAACAAAGCACCTATCATCACCACCAAGATAGAGTGGCCCAACGGGATCACGATCGACTACACTAATGACAAGCTCTACTGGTCTGATGCCCATCTCAGTTACATTGAGTAAGTACATTTGTCAGGAATTGATCACACTGTTTTTCCCTACAGTAAAGGCAGTGAGACTTGTAACTTGTATTTCTCTTGTCAGATACTCAGACTTGGATGGTCAACACAGACACACAGTGTATGATGGAGATTTGTCTCACCCGTTTGCCCTGACTGTGTTCGAGGACTTTGTATACTGGACTGACTGGAACACACGCTCAGTAGAGAAAGGCAACAAATATGACGGCTCTGGTCGTCAGGCCCTGGTTAACACCACTCACAGACCATTTGACATCCATGTGTGTCATCCCTACAGACAGCCTATTGGTGAGTTAAAATCTCAAAATCTTGTGATCAAGACCTTTTAGAGGTTAGTTTATTAACCTCCTTACGTTGATTTAGGTATAGGTTGATCACTAGCAGAACAATACCTGGCCTGTATTTACCCAGCTGTGGTGAACTGAGATTGTTTGACCTACTGTGGCTCTTCCTCTGACAGGAAACAATCCTTGTACGGTGAACAATGGAGGCTGCTCTCACCTGTGCCTGATCCGTCACGGGGGGCGGGAGCACACCTGCGAGTGCCCGGACCATTTCCTGACTGTCCAAATAGGAGGTGTGACCCGATGCCTTCCCATGTGCACCAGCACCCAGTACAGATGTGCTAACAATGAAAGGTTTGTCAAGATTTCTTCTTGTGGTATACCTTGTGATCTTTTTATGTGCAGCCTTTTCATTGTTGAACTGACTGTGACATTAGTGGGACTACCATAAACAAATCAAAAAACTGTTAGAATGATAGGTTGCTGTTATCTCATGCCAGGGGTTTTGTTCATATCAAAATTCAAACTTCAGGGGGCGACCTCTAGCTCACTCGGTAGAGTGTGCACCCCATGTAGGCTGAGTTCTTTGCAGTGGCCCTGGTTCGGATCCAACCGGCGGCCCTTTGCTGCACTTCATGCCCTCTCTCTCCACTTTTGGGTCTATATGCTGTCACTATCTAGTAAAGTAAAAAGGCCAAAAAATAATCTTAAAAATGTATATATATTTTTTTCGAACTTCAGATTGGATTTGTTATAATCACTCTCTCAATCAAAAATAATCCTGCTAAAAAATATTTACAAAGACTGTAGTGTTCCATAATCTTTTATTTCAAAACACAGGAATATACTGTAGAGTAAATGTCTGTTTGCTGGCTTTGCAATAGAAAAACAGCGCTCCCTGCTGTTTGTGTCATAATATAATCCATCAAAATCCTTCTGTGTTTGCACAAAATGTGCACACACGGTGCAGTGATAGGGTCAGTAGGGGCTACAAATCTTCATTTTTATAAATATAACTGTGTGTAAAAAGTAATGTAGTAATATAAAATTTGTGTTGTAATGATGCATTGATGTCAAATGCTACACGTGCTGCATTTACTTTTTATGGCCACTTATATTTTTTCAGCCTTTCATAGCGTTGTAAGTAGTTGTTTAGTTGATGTAATGAGTTCAGAGTGGTTAAAGGGAGTGACGGAAAGCTTTTTGTGCAACATGTGGAACATTTTTTGCCCTGCCTCTGCTTCAACAGATGTATTCCTATCTGGTGGAAATGTGACGGTCAGAGGGACTGCAGAGATGGCTCAGACGAGCCTTCCACCTGCCCGGCTCGCCACTGCAGGCTCGGCCAGTTTCAGTGCAATGATGGAAACTGCACCAGTCCGCACTTCCTGTGCAACAGCAACCAGGACTGCCACGATGGCTCAGATGAAGACCCTGTGCTGTGTGGTGGGTTGTGTTCTCTAATAGCTATTATTCATTTCTCCAAAATGGAGTGTATTCTTTGTGGCTCCTTTTTAGTCTCTGTTATGATATCTCTTATGACTTCATGTAAAAACTACAGCTTCACACCAGTGTGAAACCCACCAGTGGCAGTGTGCAAATAAGCGGTGTATCCCCGAGTCATGGCAGTGCGACGGCGAGGACGACTGTGGCGATCAGTCTGACGAGGACCCTGCCCACTGCTCCACCAGGACTTGTCGCCCGGGACAGTTCAAGTGCCGCAATGGACGCTGCATCCCCCAGAACTGGAAATGTGATGTTGATGATGATTGTGGTGACAACTCTGATGAACCGTTAGAGGAGTGTAGTAAGTAATACACACTTTTTCTTTTGTGCAATAACTGAATCCCAATCTGAGTTCCATCAGAGCAGAAACATTGATGTGGGTGAAGGCACATATTACATGAAGTTTAAACTAATCTTACATTTTGACTCCTTCTGGCATTAAATATCCATGTATTTTGATGTTTATAAAAGTACACCACTCTTTGTCTCCTTTACTTGACAACTGTGGTGTTTTCTCCACAGTGGGACCGGTTTATCGATGTGACAACCACACAGAGTTTGACTGCAAGACCAACTACCGCTGTGTGCCACTGTGGTCTGTTTGCAACGGCCACAATGACTGCAGGGACAACAGTGATGAGCAGGGCTGTGGTGAGTCTGTGACAAATATCTTTGAGACAAAGCTGAGGTCCTGTTGACATTGTCACAGTGACTTGAAGACTGATTTCAGAAGTCTCAGAATATTAAAACATTCACAGCATGGAAACAAGATTATGTGTTCAAGGAGTGAGTGAGGGGCAATTAGCCAACACCTCAGCCTCCTGTAGGACATAACACAGTGAGGTACTGGGAGGTGCTGATGGAGAGGGTTTCACCACTCACCCTCCCCCACCATTTGCCTCTCCCTAAGAGCACCACAGATTTATGAGCTGTCCGGTAATATGGTTCTACGTTCTATATGTGTGTGTGTGTGTGTGTGTGTGTGTGTGTGCGTGTGTTGTTGCTCTGTCCTTGCGTGGGGGCAGGGTTCACAACGAGTCTCTTTGTACTTTGCTACCATCCAAACACACTTGCCGCGGCCCTCCCATCTCTTATCAGAGGCCCTCACTCCATTAGTGCCATGCCGGCATAGGACGAAAGAGCCACGCTAATCTTCCTGTAAGAATGTAGCAGATGGGCCAGGTGGAGGGCTAGGAGAGCAGGACTAGCTAACACTGCGTTATCTTTGACCCCCAGCACTGTGTGGTAGAGACGGCTCAGACCAGCTCTCCTCCACTCCTCTCCCGTCAGTGCTTCCCATCTCCTGCAGTCTTATCCTCTACAGACACATACTAGCATGGATAGAGGTCACCCTAGGCACACTGCTCTCCTCTTCTCTGACTGTTGCAGTTTAATTAAAAAACAAGATGAGTTTCATTTCAAACTGACATACCACCTCACCTCACATTGCACCTCCGTACTTCAGTCCGTATGGGGACTTGAACGAGCAACCTCTCCCATTCCCAGCCCAACTCCCTACGGACTGAGCTACTGCTGCCCCTAAAAGTGAAAGATAAAGTTGGTAAATATCTTTTGTCCAAGCAGCATATGCCTATTTGCGTTTATAAATACAAATCTAACCTCATCCTCCAAATACAAAAAGAATGCAGCCAAGTGCTCAATCTGTTTCAGATGCACTAAGTCCAGCAAACCTTAAGGTGCTCTTTAAATTGAAACAAAGTTCCGTTACACTTTACTTGAAGGTATCTACATAAGAGTGACATAAACATTATGACATACAGCTTCTGTCATTAAGTGTCATCCAGTTTTTGTCATGAGAAGTTAGGGTTCGGATTAGGGTTATGTCGCATTCTATTTACCTCGGAACTCAGAAGCCGGAACTGGGAATGACGTCATACCCGAGTTAAATGCGTTCTATTTAAAAGTCGGATTTTCATTGTTTTCATTATCTCTAGCCCGGTTAGCTATTGTTAGCAACCAGTTGATAACAATGCATTACGCCGTTTTTTGTGCATGCAAACAGCGTAACAACATGTCCACAGATAGAAGTTGGACATGCCTTAGTGAACGACTGATTTAGTGACACAAATAAGACAGAAGTGCTTATAACTTTATGTTACTGCAGCTTTCACAACTGTTGGAGCCATGTTGGATTTTGAACTCGGGCTACTGCGAGGTTGTACGAGTTCCGAGCTCGTAAATCCAAGGTCAGGGGGTATGTTTCCGACTTTGACCTCGTTAAAACCGAGTTCCGAGGTAAATAGAACGCGGCATTAGAGTTAGGGTTAGGGTTCATGTGTCATGACAGTGTCATGTGTTCATGACAGTGTCATGTCACTCTTGTCACTCTTATGTAGATACCTTCAAGTAAAGTGTTACCCAAAGTTTTTCAGGCTCTTAGGCAGCGCGAGGAGAAACAATGTACTTAGTTGAGCATAATGCTGTAAAAGGATGACCAGTTTCATGTTACTGCTCCTTTCCCAGATGAAGTGACCTGTGATCCTAATGGAGACTTCCGGTGTGACAACCACCGCTGCATCCCGCTGAGATGGAGGTGTGATGGGGACGACGACTGCGGGGACAACTCTGACGAACGCAGCTGCGGTGAGTGCTGTTCACTGTCACTGATAAAGTTACATAGTTCAGCTGCGTTTCAGGTTTTAGTTTGAGAACTGACGAGTGTGAACAGTGAAAAAGCTGCGTACATTGTTTTGGTGTCATCTAAGTGTCTTTTAAGTAGTTTACTTGGGGATTTAAGCTCAGCTTCTGTGAATTGTCCAAATGAAAAGGGAGTGTTAATGGCTAAAGAATAGACCAGCTATAATTTTTATCAGACAGCAGGGAGGATTTCTAAGAGGCTTGACACTTCTGCCCGAGTGCTGAGATAGGTAGTCTTATCAGTTGCTAGAAAAACAGGCTGTCCTCAGCGTGTCAAAAAGAGGGAGTGAAAGAGTCTGTCACCCTTTGCCCTGGAGAATTTAAACATGTCTGAGAACATGCCAGTTAATAGAGATAATGTAGCTTCTCAAAGGAGAAACAGAGACTGGGGTTAAATCATGGTGGTACCGCTCCCCTTGTTGCTGTGCTGCTGATGCCAGGGGAGTTTGTCTCCAGTGAATTCATGAGCTCACTATAGTAACGGCTGCACATACAGCTTGTGTGAGTGTGGGTGTGAGGAAGAGAAAAATAATAGACAGCATTTGGGGGTGCCACAAGGCTCGATTCTCGGACCGACTCTTTTCTCCCTCTACATCAATGACGTGGCTCTTGCTGTTGGGCACTCAAAAATCCACCTCTGTGCTGACGACACTATCCTCTACACAACCGGCCCCCCATTGGATAACCATATCAAACCTCCAGGAGAGCTTCAATGCCACAGCACTCCTTCCTAAACCTCCCTCCACTCAATCACTTATATTACTTCTAAACTCTGGCAAAACCAAGTTCATGCTTTTTAATCGATCACTGCCCACCCCTGCCTGTCTGATTAGCATTACCACGCTTGTTGGGCTGGAATTAGAAAATGTGACTGCGTACAAATACTTAGGTGTCTGTCTAGACAGTTCCCTCACCTTCCAGCAACACATAAAACAGCTTCAATCTAAAGTTAAGTCTAGGATCGTTTTTTTATTCCGCAACAGGGCCCCCTTCACTCACGTTGCCAAACTCGCTTTGGTGAAAATGACAATTTTACCAATTCTCGATTTCAGTGATGTTATTTACAGAACTGCCTCTAACTCTCTCCTGTCAAAACTGGAAGTTGTCTATCACAGTGCCATACGTTTTGTGATCAAAACCCCTCTTAATACCCACCACTGCAACCTCTAACGCCTAACTCATTGGTACCAACTCATTTACAAGTCCGTGCTAGGCAAAGTTCCGCCATACCTTATCATATCGTCATATAGCCCTACCCACCCATAACCTCCGCTCAAGCGGTTACATCTCCTTGGTCACCCCAAAAGTGCACACCTCCTTCCAGTTCTCAGCTGCAAATGACTGGAATGAGCTACAAAAAACTCTGAAACTCAAAATCCTCATTCCATTAACTACCTTCAAAACACGCCTGACCAAGCTGCACGTGCTAACTGTTCTCCATCATTCATACATTGTTTTTACACATCCTATTCCACTGTCTCTGTCACCCCATTGCACATTTGTACATGGCATGCAAAACTGTATTTCCCCCCACCTTTGTTGCCACACTATTTTTTTACACATCTACTAATCACATCTATACCTACCTCAGTATTTAGACCACTACTTGCACTAATTGTATATTGACTCTTAACCACACTTCAGCATTTAGATAGCTCTGTTTATTCATGCATATTGTGCTATGATTGATCAGCATCACTAGCTAGTCCACACTTCACACAAACTGTACATTGACTCTTTACTTCATCTCAGCATTTTATTATTCATACCGTGTGTTGTGTTATTTCTGATTCTACCTCACTACCTAGACAAACATTTTCACTAACAGTATATTGACTCTTTATTATATTCTGATTTAAATAAACTGACACATCACTAACTAGACTACATCTTGCATCTGTATATTGACTTCACAACTTCTCAGCATTCATATAGACTATCTATTTATATATATATATACTGCGTTATAACCACAATTTAATTTGCACTAACTGTATTCTGGCTCTTTACTACATCTATTCATGTATATTATGTTATTACCTTCCCACCTTCGCATTTCCATCAACGTACTTACTTACACCTCACTTTGGGGCGGCTTTGAACTGCCTACTTAATCTGTACCTTTGTAGCCTATTGCACTCTGTTTTCTTGTACTATATTGAATGTGAAACTGTATGTTGTTTTGTACGCTTACGCTTTTCTTGGCCAGGTCGCCGTTGCAAATGAGAACCTGTTCTAAACGGCCTACCTGGTTAAATAAAGGTTAAATAATATTTTTTTTAAAAACCTTTCACAGGTTTGAGAAATGTGTCAAAGTTGAATGAAAGACACAAGAGCTTTTGACATCCATCAGATTAATGTGTCTGTGTTATGGAAGTTCAATAAACACAAAATGAACTTCTGCACTTGCTTGATTTCACACTTTCCATTTTCATGTTTTCCCTCAGCTCCACGCGCATGCACAGAGAGCGAGTTTCGTTGTGAAAATCTCCGCTGCATTCCCGACCGTTGGGTCTGTGACCATGACAACGACTGTGAGGACAACTCGGATGAAAGGGACTGTGGTAAGTGGAGGCTCTTTGTTGGCCTTGTTGTTTGTGAGTAACGGAGGGCTGCACTAAACAAAGAAGCAAAACAACTTCACGTTTTGAAGCATAGACAGACAGGACCACCAATAGTCAACTATTTAGTTTATTCACTCTGCTGAAACTGAGGAATTTCTTCCTTACAGTGCTGGCAGTGCACTGTTTTAGAAGTTCAAGTTTCACTGAACATCACATATCAAGAAGTTATTCTAGATGAGATACATGAAATTAAAGAATATTTCCCAATGTAGGAATAAAGGAAAAAATGTGGGGATTTTGGGTGACAAAGAAGAAGCTAGTGCTCCCCTTTTCCATGAGTGGTGTATAGTTGAATGTGAAGTAATAGTGCTGGTTTGGCTGTTTTGCAGAGTTGCGGACTTGTCATCCCGGTTACTTTCAGTGTGGCAGTGGACACTGTATCGCTGAACGCTTCAAATGTGATGGCAACGCCGACTGTCTGGACTATACAGATGAGACGTCTTGTCGTAAGTGTCCAGCATTGAGTATTTGTCACTTTTTGGTGATAATTATCACAAAAAGAGAGTTTTATCATAAGTGAATGTAGCATGCACCACATGTTCTTTTTTTATCACTGACTTTCAGCGACCCGCTTCCCCAACGGCACATACTGCGCACCCTTTCTGTTTGAGTGCAAAAACCACGTATGCGTCCAGTCTCATTGGAAATGTGACGGAGACAATGACTGTGGAGATAATTCAGACGAGGAACTTCACCTCTGCTGTAAGAAGTGACATAAACACTCATAAAAATCCAAGCTTATTAGATTCTTGCCAAGAACCAGGCAAACTTAATAATGACTCGCTATTTGTAAGGGAATGTGTCGAAGGTTTACCTGAGACTTACTGTTCATCCACAGTGGAAATCCAGTGTGAAACTCCGTTCCGTTTCCGCTGTGACAACAACCGCTGCATCTACAGCCACGAGCTGTGTAACTCTGTTGATGACTGTGGTGACGGCTCTGATGAGAGACAGGAAAACTGTGAGTATGATAGTTTGTTTAGCTCATTCATCTACTCAAACGTATGTCAGGTTCTATTTTACTTTTTTAAACACGCATCTACAGCATCTCTTGAGTCGATATGTTTGTGTCCATCTAGGCCAAAGTCCCACTCATGGACCCTGTACAGATGATGAGTACAAATGCAGTAACGGACAATGCATCCCTCTGCAGTATGCCTGTGATGATTATGATGACTGTGGAGAACAGTCGGATGAGCTTGGCTGCCGTGAGTACATTAACAAATAGCATGTTAGTAACAATGATGGATTGAAAAATTAAAAATATATTTTCAAACTTACAGGTGTACTACAATTAAGATAAATAAAATAACTAGTTTCCAACTGAGTTAGACCACAGTAGTAAGTTAAATGGACATATACGCACTATAATGCCATGAACCAACTTTGATAAGTTATATATCGACTTCAACTGGACTGTACCTGACTGGGTGCAAGAATAAAAACAGGACATTATTGTAAGTACTATACAGTTACCTACATGTCTAGTTCGACATTCAGTGTGTTTTTTGTATTTGCTCCTGTCAGACCATGGCAGTGGACACACCTGCAGTGACAACATCTGTGAACACAACTGTACCGACCTGACGCAGGGAGGCATCATCTGTTCGTGCAGGCCCGGCTACAAGCCCAGAACGACAGAAAAACACACTTGTGAAGGTAAACGTCACATCAATTAGTCGCGTCATGTACACAATCCATTTCAACACTGACACAGAAGTAGTTTTCTACATTCAATTGATGTTTTTCTCTTTTTTTCCCATTGTCTTCTGCTTTTGGAAACAGACGTGAATGAGTGTGAGGTGTACGGCACATGTCCTCAACAGTGCAAAAACACGAAGGGCAGTTATGAGTGTTTTTGTGCTGAAGGCTTTCTCTCTTTTGGTGAGCCGCATGGGACAGAGTGCGCTGCCCAGGGTAAGGCATTCACACGTAGAAGAGGATTCTTTACAAATGTTCCCTTTCATTAGTATGTTAAACCAAATTCTTGCATGCAACAATTGCATTCATTGCACCTTCATTTTTGTATAGGAAACCCACCGGTGCTGCTGTTGCCAGACAACATTCGCATCCGTCGTTTCAACCTGTCCTCTGAGCAGTATTCAGATTATGTGGACAACGCTGAACACATCCAAGCCTTAGACTACCTGTGGGATCCAGAGGGACAAGGACTCAGTAAGACTTCTACTGTAAACCTTTTAAGGCTGTTGTTGTTGTTAGTTCCAGTCAATATAAAAGTTTGGATAACCTTTATCCCCTGATGCTGTAGGTGTTGTGTACTGGACAGTTCTTGGTCGGGGTTCTCAGTTCGGCTCTATCAAACGAGCCTACATGACCACATTTAACGATCACGGCAACAACCCAGTGAAAGAAGTGGATCTGAATCTGAGATACATCGCTAATCCTGATGGCATCGCTGTGGACTGGGTTGGGGGGTAATTCACCAAGATTATGATATAACCATTCGCAGAGGATGCTTTAAATTCTCTTCAGTTGCTCAGTATGTATTTAAAACCTTTTACAGGCACATTTACTGGACAGATTCAGGCACCAATCGAATTGAAGTGGCCAAACTAGATGGGCGCTACAGGAAGTGGTTGATCCACACAGACCTGGACCAGCCTGCTGCTATTGTTGTCAATCCAGCAATCGGGTATGAGGATGTAGAGCTTTGGTGTAAAAAAGAATATGTTGTCTGCATCCTTAATTCCTTTGTACAGTATGAAGAGGTTTTGTAGCCGGACAAAAAGTAATGTTTTGTCTCTGTGATCATTTCTGTGTTGGCAGAATGATGTACTGGACAGACTGGGGCAGGAAACCCAGAATAGAATCAGCGTGGATGGACGGTCGGCAAAGAGAGGTGCTGGTGAGCGAGGAGGACCTGGGCTGGCCCACTGGGCTGGCTCTGGACTATCTGAATGGGAATAGGATCTACTGGTGTGACTCCAAAGAAAACATCATTGAGTCCATGAAGCCTGATGGCACAGACAGGAAGATCGTCATATCAGGAGGTCCGAACAATGACAGCCAGTCTGCCGAAATACAAACAGATATGACGTTTTACGGACAGGACTAATATGTAGAGTATTTTACTCAAATAACAGCGGCGGTTATTTAAAGTGTTGTGTTTTCTCTTTTTCAGACATTGGCCATCCCTACAGTCTGGATGTGTTTGAGGGGCACGTGTACTGGACAACGAAAGAGAAAGGTGAAGTGTGGAGGACTCACAAGTTTGGGAAAGGACATAAAGTCAAAGTTCTAACCATCAACCCCTGGCTCACTCAAGTCCGCATTTACCAGGAGCAGCGACACAACCAGTCAGGTCAGAACACAGAAGGTTTCATATAAAGAGAAAAAAAGTTATTGTATGTCATGTTTACATAAAGTGATGTTGAATTATTGCTGACACACTCATGCTTAATGTAGTAGCCTGTAAAAAGGCTTGTAAGACATATTAAGAAAAGGTTCTCAGTATCTCACATTGTAAAACAAAAAATTATAAATGGATTTGACAACTTTATGTGGCAACTTTTGCAAATAATGACTATATTTGTTTCTTTTCTTTTTTACACTTCATTCTGAGTATATTTACTACTTCAAACTAAAAGTACAGAAGAGAAGAGGAGCTAGTAATCAGCAGTTATGTTTTGAAATGTCATTTTCTAATCTTTATTTAACAAGGAAAACAATCTTTTTTCCATTTTTCCTGACCAAGAAAGACAGCAATAACAAATAGTTACAGACTAACAACATAAGATAGATAACACAAAGTATGCCTCGGAATCAAAACAGTGCACAATGCTATTATAAAAAAAGAAATTATAAAATCCCTGCTCTGAACAATATCTTGGTGTTATTCTTTGTGCTCTTTCCTCTTCAGTACCCAACCCTTGTAAGAATGTGTGCAGTCATCTCTGTCTCCTCCGGCCTGGTGGATACACCTGCGCCTGCCCTCAAGGGTCCTCTCCGGTGCAGTTTGACTCCAATGAATGTGATGCAGGTAAACAACAGCCTGAGTGCATCTGCTGCCTGCACTCTTGTGTTGGCCGCTGTGTTTGCATCATCACTTTGCATTTGTTAACCCATTCTACATATGTGCCTGGCTGCTCCTGTGTGGTTTTGTGAAACTGTGGTGTGATATTGTTTTGTTGTTGATTGTGTGTATGCCTGGCTTTTGCTCCTGCAGCCATTGAGCCACCCGTTGTAATGCCCCCTGCATGTAGATGCATGAATGGTGGAACCTGCTACACTGATGAAGGCGGGCTGCCCAAGTGCAAGTGAGTTTAGTAGTAGGTGCCGTTCACACCAGTGATTGATTGGTTGATTGATTGATTGAATGGTTGGTTGATTGATTGATTGATTCTCCATCAGTCATATCCAGTAATGCCTGAAATTCTACTTTTTAATTTAATTTATATTTATATTTTTAAATATACTTCAAGATGTTGTTTACCTATGTAAGAAAATGATGACTTTCTGCAGATGTCCATACGGTTATCTGGGCAGCTATTGTGAGATGGGGAAGTCAAGGGGCGCTCCAGCAGGAACAGGTACTGTAATTCGTCCATTATCTAAGCTACGCTTTGTCTCTGCTTTAACTTGAAGTGTCTACTAAACTAATTCTAAAATTAAACAAAATAATTGGAGTCTTCTACGCATGCACTGGTTGACATGTGGGACCTGCTTCACAGTATCATCTGTTGGCTTTACAAAAACAGTCCGCCTCAGCAATTACTGAAGATGTTGACTTGCCAAAATCACACATTTCCTTAATAAATAGCCATGTAATACTTCAACTGATCACTGTTTAACTTCTCTAATGGTTTAGCAAACTATTGGGTCATCCAAGGCCATGAACAGTTAAGGACTAGTCAGCAAAATGTTTAATAGGAATGTTTATAATCAGCACATTATTGCAAGTGTCTAAAATGCATACAACTAAATATTTTCTACTTTTTCTGCAGCTGTGGCTGTTCTACTGGCAGTTATTATCATCCTGATCACTGGAGCTTTGGCTGTCGGGGTTTTCCTCAACTACAAACGAACAGGATCTTTCATCCCCTCCATACCCAAACTACCCAGGTATCGTGGTACTCTTGTTTTTGATTCTCTTTTTGACTCTCTGTTTTTTGTGCTTACGAATGAATACTGTACTACAGTTAATGCATGCAGAATTTAGATCAAAGTTCAAATTGAAGTGTTTTGTTTTTATCTAGCCTCAGCAGCCTGGTGAAATCCGGTGACACAGGGAATGGGGTGACGTTTCGCTCGGGTGATAATGTTGATCTCGGACCATCACACATTGGAGTGTCATTCATTGACACAGCCATGCAGATGGTGAGTCCTTGAAGGATGCTTCATTAGCAGTTAATATTCACTAAAAGTGTACTATCAGCATTTCTGACTCACAAACTAGTGCATTCTAGCATAGTGCAACTAGCATTCCTTCTAGAACTGCTTGTGTCAGCAGCAGTTGGGAAAGAAATGTATGTGTCTTTAATGACTGTGAAAATCAATTTTATCAAAATGATATCCCTATAGGACGATAATTTCGCCATGGAAGCTGGGAGGCAGCCAATCACGTTTGAGAACCCGTTATACGCCACAGCTCCTGGAGCGTCCGGTGATCCTGCTGTCATTCATGCCACACAGGTACTAAATGAATGAGGGATTTTGTTATTATTTCCCACATTAATCCCACATGTAAACTAAGACTTCCAGCAGTTGACACTTTCCAAAGAAGCATTGCTGCAAACCACATACTGCACATGGTTCAGTTGCTTTCATCATTTCAGCATCTTCCAATAGAAAGTAATATCTTTTTAGTTTTTTTAGTAAAATACCCACACACTGCTGTGTTGTTCCAAATGTTGTTTTTTTTCATTCCACATGGGCATGACAGCTTCATTAGGTCCTTGGGAAAACGGTTTGAGGTCAAAACATTGTCATGTCCATGTAGAATTAAAGAAAAATCTGTCAGATAATCGTTATCCAGCACCTTCAGAGAATATATGGATGTACTGTACGTGCGCCTCCTGATTATTTTATTAAACTATCAAAATGAAAGAAAATATTATTAGTTAAGCCAATAAAATCAACCGTCATGGCTGATGAAACTGACATGACAACCTACTTCTTAACAGGTGACTGTTAATGTGAGTGGCGAACAGTTGGAGAACAAGTTTGTGAACCCGGCGTATCGCGAAGATCAGAGTGCGGGCGTTGTGAACGCATCTTCTGTCAGCACTAAACCTGTGCAGGTGAGTCAAATATACAGTATGTCCATATAACACTAAGCTAAATTATTATTATTTTTAAATGGACTGTTTTTATATAGCGCTTTTCTAGTCTTGATGACTACTCAAAGCGCTTTTAAATAGTACAGGAACCATTTACACACATTCATACACTGTGGCCGAGGCTGCCATACAAAGGTGCCACCTGCTCATCAGATAAACATTCACGCACATTTACACTCTGATGCGCAGCATCAAGGGCAACTCGGGGTTCAGTGTCTTGCCCAAGGGTACTTCGATATGGGACTGCAGGGCCAGGGATCAAACCACCAACCTTCCGATTGGCAAGCGACCGCTCTACCACTGAGCCACAGCCACCTCACTGTTTGTGCTTTTTTGCAGGAGTCAAAGTGGAGCCTTTTCAAGCGAAAATTAATGCCAAGCACCACATTTGAAAACCCTTCATATTCAGAGGTAAGTTTGGACATGGGAGTCACAATGAAAAATGTTAGTTACTTGTGTTTGGACCCCGAAGTGCAGAGACAGGAGACAGCGAGCGATTCAAGGGTGTGTATTAACAAAAAGTCACTTCTCAGGGAAGGCTGGCAAAAAAAAAAGGGAGGGCTGGCAAAATGAAAAAACACCCAAACACAAAATACATACAACCATGACAGAAGATTTTTTTTTAGGACACCAGTTACAAAATAGAAAGTACAGGTATTGTTTCGGCTTACCCTCTGCATTGTTTTACAGATGAAGGATGAAAAGCCTGTAGGAAGCACTGGGGACTCTTCTGCCCCTGAGCCCTCTCCGTTTGTCCCCCCCGCCAAACCTCAGAAGAGGGATCGTCCGAGCACCTTTTCGCCAACAGAGGACAGTTTCAAAGACACAGCCAACCTCGTGAAAGAGGACAGCGACGTATAACCCCCCTCTCACCGACGGGAATTGAAAAAAAGAAACACACTTTGCACAGAATTTATTTTTTTATGCAGTCTGTGTACACAAACTTGATTGTTTTAGGAAAAGAGAAATACATTTCTACAGAATGAAGAAAAAAAAAGTCTTCTGTGACTATGCCTTCTGACATTTCTTATGCCAATTCTTGTGTTAATATTTTCTTTATTCTGATGTACAATATGTATATCTTTGCACTGAAGCTGCTGATAGAAATGTTGATAAATAAGTTGTATATTTGTAAATTTGAACAGTAAGATTTTGTCAAAATATCTGAAATAGATCCTATGAATAGTTTAACATAAACACAATTACACAGATAATAAAAAAGTGAGCTGCATTCTGAATGTACAGTACTTATATGATCGAAGGTTATTAGAGAAATGTGTGATGTGAATGATATATTTTTTTTTGCCACTGAACAAAACTGAAGATGTATTTACTTCATCGTTCATGTTTATATACCTCATTTCAGGGCTGGAAACTAAACAAAATCAAGACTAAAATAATTGGATTTTAACTTAGGCCATTCAATTTTTCAAAGATATGTGCTCCAGTATAAACAGATGCATAAAATATGTGTGCAAAGCATACTCGTTGTACCTAATCAAACTCATTATGTTCCCTGACTTTATGACTTTGAATCAACCTGATCATTTTTTTTAGTAATGATATTGGAACAATGACCAAAATCATTTGGAGCAATACTTGAACATGCCCGCGTTTGTTTTGCATGGAAATTAATTGATGTAGTTGATTATCTTGAAAAAGCAACACATGACCTGAGGATGAAGATGTAAATGGCTGTTTTTTAAACATGGTGAATAAATTCTTAACTTTACAGAATGATTTATTTTGTATCATAATGAGGACAAATAAAAACTGTATCTGTGATCATCCACAACATGCCCATATATGGTTTAAATTGCTGCTGCTGAGACATGAAATGAATACATTTCCTATTTTGTAACACAGTCTTGACACTTTTTAAAAGAACTTTTGTCACAATATATTTTATCGTTTTCACAAAATTATCGGTCATACTGTTCAGTTCAGTGTCAGGCCTGTTAGACATGTCTTTTATCCTTAGGTAAAGGAAGAAGCGCATTGATAACCAAGTCTGACACAAAAGAAGGGAGGTAGGACAGAGGAATCCAAAAAAACTTGGCATCCCAGCCTGCGCCATAACGTGTGCGTGGGAAGCGAGCTGTCAGTGCGTGCTCCATACACCTGGTCACCTTAGAGATATCTGGACTGCACAAGATGCCCATAGAGAATTCCTGAGCTTTCACATCTGACAGGGAAAAACAAAGCAGAGGAGTCACTCAGATTCAATTCCTATTTTTTTTGACACTATTTGTTGCTGAATGCCATCAACTGTACTTCCACTCACAGTCATCCAAGTATGTGTCTCCATAGGAGTCTTTGACATCTTGAGGGAGACAGGACCACAGCCTCCTCTGGTCAGCTTCAATAAGATCTAGACTGGTAACACCTGTCTTGAAGAAACCCGGCTCAATAATGCTCACTTTGATGCCAAAGTGCTGCATGTCCCTCCTGGGCAGAAGAAGCAGAACATTGGGTTTCCTTAGTGTAGCTGGACAGCTTTAGATTGTCTATTTTCCTTTAAAAGTAGGCTTATGTCATGTAGAAAAAAAATTTAATAATAATTGTAAGTCTTTTGCAAGTAAACACAGTGGTAGAAAGTAACAACCGTAAATACATTTACTCAAGTACTGTACTGAAATACAATTTTGAGATACTTGTACTTGACTTAAGTATGTCCATCTCATACAACTTCATACATCTACAGTACTTCACTACATTTCAGAGACGAATATTGTACTTTTTACTTCACTACATTTATTTAAAAGCCATAGTTGCTCAATTTTAAAGTTAAGAGCTTACATTGAAAAACATAATAAGCTTATGAAACTCATTGTTAAAGATTAAATCAGAGGCAATCACTACTACTAAAAAACCTACTGGGAAAAACTGTGAATGTGTGCTTAACATGCAGGTTTTTGTTTTGTTTATAATAACCCATTTGCAGAATTTCCTGTCTCAAGAGAATGTGATGAATATGTTTTCTTTCCACTACCTGAGGCTGTCGGAGAAGGCTTCCACTCCCCATTTGGACAGGCAGTACCCTCCACCAGTGAGAGACAGTCTGCCCAAAATACTGGCCGTATTTACCACCCTGCCATGGGCCTTTTTCAGCAGAGGCAGAAACTGGAGGGTCACCTCAATAACTCCAATCAGATTCACATCTAAAACCTTTGTGAAATCCTCTAACTGCATCCAGTCTGTTGGACCAATGGGGACGGACCTGCCGGCATTATTCACCAGACCCCACAGACCTGCAGAGAAAAGAGGCAGGAACGTTACCAACTTCTGATCTTTATCTCTCTTTTGTTGATAGAAGAGGATGTTTTTGTATGACCTTGGCATTTCTGTAACCTGTTCTGCTGTTTTGAACCAGTTTGAGCCTGTTAGTTTGCCTTTTTTAGAAAATATTATTGGTCAAATGAAGATCACTGGCTCCCCCAATGATGTGATTCCCCCACGTCTTTTTAAAGAGGTTTTTCCTACAGTGGCGCCCTGCATACTTGATATTGTTAATGTCAGTTTAATTACTGGAGTCGTACCTATGAGTTTTAAACACGCAGTTGTTCAACCCTTGGTTGAAACCTGGTCTGGACCGACTTGAACTCTCAAATTATCGGCCTATCTCTAAGCTCCCTTTGCTTTCCAAAATTATGGAGAAAGTTGTTTATTTGCAGCTGAGCACATTTTTGAATGACAATTGTATAACTGAAATTTTCCAGTCTGGGTTTAAGTCAGCCCACAGCACTGAGACAGCTCTGCTGAGGGTTTTCTGGCTTCAGACTCTGGTGATACTGTTGCTCTGCTGCTATTGGAACTTACGGCTGTGTTCGATACAGTCGACCACAAAATTGTATTGTTTCGACTGGAGAACTGTGTGGGCATTAAGGGATTGGCCTTAGCCTGGATTATGTCCTATTTGGAAGGCAGAAGTTTTCCTCTACGGCTCCTCTGTCGTGCGGAGTTCCTCAAGGGTCTGTCCTTGGGCCGCTACATTTTTCAATGTACCTGCTGCCTCTTGGGTCAATCCTCAGAAGTCACAATGTTTCGTTCCATTTTTATGCTGACGACTGCCAAATATATGTACCGTTAAGTCAGTCAAAAACTCTTTTAGAGTGTCTGAATGAAGTGAAAGCATGGATGGCTAGGAATTTCTTTTATTTAAATGAGAGCAAAACTGAGTTTGTGTTATTTGCTCCTAGTGACTCAGCTGCTGCGGTTCCTGTTGACATGGGTTGTCTAACCAGAGACATTAGCCTTGTGATTACAAACCTGGGAGTCAAGTTGGACGGTCGTTTAAAACTTGATGCGCAGATTGGTACAGTGGTGAAGACCAGCTTCTTCCAGCTGAGACAACTAGCCAAAGTAAAACCAGTTCTATCTCGACATGATTTTGAAATTTTAATCCATGCATTTATCACCACTCGTTTAGATTATTGCAATGCACTTTACACTGGTATTAGCAAATCAAATATGGCACGATTACAGCTAGTCCAAAATGCAGCTGCTCGTCTTTTAACTGGAACTCGAAAATTTGACCATATTACACCCATCCTCCAATCCCTCCACTGGCTCCCTGTGCACTTTCGCACTGATTTTAAAATTCTTTTATTTGTTTTTAAATGTCTGCATGGCCTGGCCCCCCAGTACCTGTCTAATCTGCTCGTGCCCTACACCCCCTCTCGTTTGCTCCGGTCGGCTGACCAGGCACTACAGGTCTTTCCCAAGACCAAACGTAAATCCAGGGGTGACCGTGCGTTTGCCGTGGCAGCTCCGAGACTCTGGAATGAGCTGCCTTTGCACATCAGACTTTGACATCAGACTGTTTTTAAATCTCGTCTTAAAACTCATTTATTTTCTTTGGCTTTTAACTCAGTTTGAGGGTTGACTTCGAGTTTTGTATTGTTGCATTTATTTTTTATTGTTTTATTATTTTGTGTTGTGCCTCTGTTGTATGTTATTTATTTATAGACTGTGTTCAACACTTTGGTCAACAGTGTTGTTTTTAAGGAAGAGGATGTTTTTGAGTTATCTTCACAAATATCAGAAATGTCTTTGCAGTTACAACTGGCTTGATTCATTCCTCATCAATATACGTACGTCTATAATTTAGAGTGCTTTATACTGTATGCCTCATCTGACCAGCAGCAAACTATTAAAGAAAAAAATTAAAGGCTAAAAAAGGTCTCGATCTACCGTTTTTTTTCACATTACATACTTTTGCACACTACAGATATTTACAATCTGTACATTTTATCTAAACCACTGATTGTTCTGCACTAATCTCTAATTCTTGGTATCTTTGCACAGCATTTAACACATTAAGCGGAAGCCTTCCTCCCTCTGTAAACTCAGTTGTGTATATTGTTTTTATGTATTTGTATACTAATAAATTATTTCCATTATGGATTCATCTGCCAATCATTTTCTCAATTAATGTATTCGTTGACCTATAAAAATGTAAAAATAATATAAATAAATAATTTTGAAGAACCCAAGGTGACATTTTTAAATGAGCTTTTTCATCTGTAATTTATGTGTGTATGCATTTATATATGTTTCCATGACACATTTTTTTGACCTAAAATTACCTAATCTTATTCTCATTCTGTTTTCATGTTTCTTTATTTTGCTGCACTGACACCAGTACAAAAAGAACAGAAACTCTTCTACACATGCTCTTGATGAATAAGGTCTGATTCTGAAAAGTTATATAATTTTCTATAAAATATGGCTGATTTTCCCCAGAGGTAATAATGGTGGAATGAGACTAATCCAATCAGTACACAGAACATACTGTATAGTGTTTGGGAGTTATGTCCACTACTCAACCACACACAGACAGACCAGGCATATTCACTACTTCCAATAAAGTAAAGTCTAAAAAGCTTCTAAAAGGTTTACACTCAGGTCAGGATAAACTCTGAATCAAATCTGTAGTTCAGATTTATGTTTGGAGAATATTTACTGCGTTCCTGGCTTTAAAATATGCAGACTATGAGGTAAGTATGTTCTCCCTCCTCTTTACAAAATAGAGGGTGTGCTAAACATATCAGTAGGAGGATGATGAGTTGATGATGGGATGGTCCAGGTTGCCTTTATCTCTCCCAGTGCCTCACTCTGACTGGCACCCTATCTGTGTGTACCCCCTGCTGCTTTCCGCCTGGCTCACCTCGCTCTCCGACTTCTTTGCTCACAAACTCCACCGCCCTCCTGATACTCGCACTGTCTGTAACATTCAGCATGAAGGTCTTCAGTCTGGGGGAGGCCGCTGTTGACAAATCTGCTGCACCTTTCTCTGTGAGACATGCAGCCATGACTTGGAAGCCTTTTCTATCCAGCTGCCTGGCCAGCAGATTCCCAAAGCCGCTGTCACAGCCTGTGATGAACACATGCTTCTGGCTGAAGCCATCAACCTTGTAGGAATCTCTGATGTACCAGCGGATGGCAGCAAGAGTGGCCAGAAGTAGAGCACAGCTTAAGGTCAGATGTGACAGGATTGCCTAAAACACACAATCCAAGGCTTTGACTTGCCTCTTTTTTTTCTAAATATTCTACACACATTCTCTATAAAATGTAAATAAAAAAGTGAATATTTATGCAAAGAGTGCAAACTAAGAGAAATCAACGTACCTCCAATAAATATATCGTCAGATTGGCAGTTGACACCTGAGTGAAGAAACTTGAGATGTATTCCTTCAGTTCAAAACGTTTAAGATCGCATACACAGAAGCATGATGATTAACAATGAACAACCCATTCCCATCCTCATTATCCCTTATCATTAAAGGTAATAAGCAGCAATAAACCTGCCTACCACAGAGGCCTCCGAAGGCCCAATAGGCTGTTTTTATATGTCAGTTGATTTGTAATAATGTGATTAACTGCACATTTACTTAGGGATATGCGCCACTAACAAAGACACGTTATTGGAATTAAAGAGCAACATAACCCCTCATTTAACTTTAACACTCACCCCTTCACATAATAAAACAAAAAAAAAAGTCAAACTCATAGGTCTGCCTCAAAATGTGCATGGTGCATGTTCCTGAACAAATGTGTTTAACCAGAGCTAATTTCTGCTCCAGCACCATCTAGTGGCAGTGGGTAAATCTGGCCATGGCTGTAATGCACACAAGACAGGACATTTCCAATATTTTAACTAAAAGCAGGGTTCATATATCTATTTTGTACCCCTCATATCAACTGATTAAACGTGAATCCCTTATTTAATAACATAATATAATAATAATGATAATATAACTATATTATACCTTCGCCAAATCTCTGAAGGAAATATTGTATTTCTTTTCTCTAATACATTTATCTGACATCTTTTGCATAATGAGTCCTTGAGTGAATGAGTGCTTCTTCTGATACTTTAAGTAGGCTACATTTTCTAAAGCCTTTTTGCATTGTGCTTACAACTTTTACTTAAGTGAAGGATCTGAATAGACCTTTTTCACGGCAGACATGTTGACATGTCATAGTAGGAAAAGCACAGGTGTATTCCAAACCATTAATGATGGCTGTATTCCACTTAGGAGAGGCCCTGGTATTGTTCATGCTGACTCACTGAAATAGCTTACTGGGTCACTTGATGGAATTGAGCCATCGTTAAGGTTATTAATTTCAGCTGTGCTTTTCCTACTATGACAAGTCAAATGTCTGCTGTGAAAAAGGTCCATATCCACTGTGCTATAATAACATGTGCACTGAATTTTGTTTGTGATGGTTTACATTTCACAAACAAAACCCTGTTCACCTCCATTGTGCTGGGTTGTAGCAGTGGAGATAAAACCAAGCCTAAATGCATAGTTTAACACCACAAAAGGTAAGTGGGAAAAGTTTCGTTTTTGATGAACTTATCCTTTAATGCAACAATATCTCTCAACCATCAGATGGCATCAGATCTCATTAAGCTGGTCCCTCTAAAAATAATAATAAAAATTCTGTGTTTTCTTTAAAGACACAATTAAACTTTTAAAGGAAGTTAAGGTTATATCCAGATTATGTTTGGGAGCTCCTATAGTTCCCACTGCAAGACTTTCAAAGTCGCCAGTTCGCTGTACTATTTCATACACCAGCTACCTGACTGGGCTCACACCATAGATGCATAATTATAATAACTGTATGACTCACAGTCGCACCAGACTGTTAAAAAAAAAAAAAAAAAAGGCTCACACGGAAAAGGCTCACACGGACAGAGACCACCCACGCCAGAGACAGTTTACAACCTGGCGAAAACACACGCGAGAAGTGACACGGAAGATGACGTAGAACCATACGCAAAACAAGATTTTTGGATGTCCGCCAGAAACAAGCGCTCCAAGTTTGTAGCAGATTTGCAGCGATTAAACAAAATAGAAAAATACATTTTAAACAGTCTAAGTGCAACAACAACTTTGGTTCGTGTTTCAAATGCAACACTAAATGCAAACTACAGTCAAGTACAAGCCAGTAATTCTCTGGTAATGAACATCAAAGCCAAGTAACAATAATGCAAGTTGTGTAAAATAAAAAAATTAAATAATGCAAACATACCATGGCTATGCGTCGTCCAGACAATAACTGATAAAGTGACAATCCTTTCTCAGTCAAGTTTTGTCAGGGTGTGATGATCAGTGTGTCTAGTGTCAAGGTCCATAGTAGATATAACAGAAGGGTTAAATGTTTCACCATTATGGGGTTGTGTAATAGACAACACCAGATTACATGACCCATGGTTTTGATAACTGCATTCCCCTTTTACCTCAAATCAACCTTAAAACACAACATCCCAGGCCAAAGCTCACAGACTGTCTACGTATTTCACATGGACGGGAGATCAACATTAAGAATCTGAATACAGCTTTAAACAGAGCCATTGGAGCCAAAGTCCCATCAAGAAAAAAAAGCTTTGCAAATTGAATTTGTTGTGACTGTGTTTAAAATCATATGACTTAACCCTTGTGCATATATTTTAAATGACTCTGATTTTATGTCATGAGAAAATGGCTCAATCTGGTGGACAATAGAAAAAACAGTTTTGAAGCTTTATGCTGTAACAGCCGTGGGATCTCATTTGTCCTTAAGGTTCTGTGTTTTGACGACTGGAATAAAATATGCTCAAAAGAACAAACACAGACTATCAGTACCAGATTAAGAAATACAGTATAATTGGATCATTTATATCGCTATAATGTTAAATTAAATACATTTAATCCTAATATACCTGACCAATGTTTTAAGTGCAACACTCACCAAGGTACCTTGTATCATTGGCTGTGGGAATGTGAGAATATATAAATTTTCTGCAGGACAGTGACAAGCTATATTTCTCAAATTACCTCCTCCCAGTACCTGTATGCCCTAAACTATGTATTCTGAGACTTTACCCTGAAAATTGTGTACTATCGAATACAGAAAGACCTGACCTGTTTCTATTGCAGGCCATGTGCTATATTGCCCTCTGCTGGAGAAATGTTAATTGTCCCTATGAGTTTGAAAAAAATAAGTCTGGCTCTTGAGAAAGTCACTTACATAGGAATGAAAGCCTCTGAATTTAACAACATCTGGGAGATGTTCTTGACGCGATTGTAATTGTTCAATGGTTATCGCAAAAAAAACCTATATAAATATGTTGAAAAAAATAAATTGAATGCTGAAAATGCCCCTAATGAAGCACAAAGGTTAGGAAGCAAAATCCATTGTCTGTTGCCAAAGGCCATTATCTGCAATGCATTTAGCTTATGCATGACAATGTCAGGAGTCAAAGACATAATAAAGAGCCAAACACGTTTTATAATACAGAAAATGTTGCCATCAATGGCACATACAAACAGTTATTGCAGTAAAAAAAAAGACCTACATGAACTTCAAATTAGCACTATTTCTTTCTCTCAAACAACTGATTTGACAGAAACTACCGTGCACAGACTTTTGGTTTTACAGTAGGGTTATTTTACGGAAAAGCCTATCGGAGATGCAGGTTGGCATGTACGACACAGGCAACCAGAAGAACTTAGCGTCCCATCCGGCAGAGTAGCGTGTACGAGGATGAACGGCAGAGATGGCGTGCTCCATGCAGCTGACCACCTTCATCAGGTTGCTGTCCGTCAACATGCTGAACCGTTGAGTCATCATTTCAATAGCTGAAAGAGAAGCATTTCACCCATGGTTTATATACAGGGCAACACTATTTTACAGGTTTTTCCATTTCTAGTTAGTTCCTAATGATTTCTGAGGAGGTTTCTTGGAAAGAGCTGTACAATTTGGCATGAATTATAGGTAAATACATTAAAGGTTCAGTTGGTACAATACAAAATAATACTATCACAATGAAACACTAAGCTAATTCAGTGCACAGAAGACCAGCTGAAGCAGCAAATATGCTTATTTGTCTACAGATAAGCATACAATCTAACATATACAGTACAGGCCAAAAGTTTGGACACACCTTCTCATTCAATTAATTTCCTTTATTTTTATGACTATTTACATTGTAGATTCTCACTGAAGGCATCAAAACTGTGAATGAACATATATGGAATTATGTACTTAACAAAAAAGTGTGAAATAACTGAAAACACGTCTTATATTTTAGATTCCTCAAAGTAGCCACCCTTTGCTTTTTTGATAGCGTTGCAAACCCTTGGTGTTCTCTCAATGAGCTTCATGAGGTAGTCACCTGAAATGGTTTTCACTTCACAGGTGTGCCTTGTCAGGGTTAATTAGTGGAATTTTTTTCTCTTATTAATGGTGTTGGGACCATCAGTTGTTTTGTGCAGAAGTCAGGTTGATACACAGCCGACAGCCCTATTGGACAACTGTTAGAATTCATATTATGGCAAGAACCAATCAGCTAAGTTAAGAGAAACGAGTGGCCATCATTACTTTAACAAATGGAGGTCAGTCAGTCCGGAAAATTGCAAAAACTTTGAATGTGTCCCCAAGTGCAGTCGCAAAAACCATCAAGCGCTACAACAAAACTGGCTCACATGAGGACCGCCCCAGGAAAGGAAGACCAAGAGTCACCTCTGCTGCTGAGGATAAGTTCATCCGAGTCACCAGCCTCAGAAATCACAAGTTAACAGCAGCTCAGATTAGAGACCAGATGAATGCCACACAGAGTTCTAGCAGCAGACACATCTCTAGAACAACTGTTAAGAGGAGACGAATCGCGAATCAGGCCTTCATGGTCAAGTAGCTGCTAGGAAACCACTGCTAAGGAGAGGCAACAAGCAGAAGAGATTTGTTTGGGCCAAGAAACAAGGAATGGACATTAGACCAGTGGAAATCTGTGCTTTGGTCTGATGAGTCCAAATTTGAGATCTTTGGTTCAAACCGTTGTGTTTTTGTGCGACGCAGAAAAGGTGAACGGATGGATTCTACATGCCTGGTTCCCACCGTGAAGTATGGAGGAGGAGGTGTGATGGTGTGGTGGTGCTTTACTGGTGACACTGTTGTGGATTTATTCAAAATTGAAGGCATACTGAACCAGCATGGCTACCACAGCATCCTGCAGCGACATGCCATCCCATCCGGTTTGCGTTTCGTTGGATCATCATTTATTTTTCAACAGGACAATGACCCCAAACACACCTCCAGGCTGTGTAAGGGCTATTTGACCAAGAAGGAGAGTGATGGAGTGCTGCGCCAGATGACCTGGCCTCCACAGTCACCTGAACCCAATGGTTTGGGGTGAGCTGGACCGCAGAGTGAAGGCAAAAGGGCCAACAAGTGCTAAGCATCTCTGGGAACTCCTTCAAGACTGTTGGAAAACCATTTCAGGTGACTACCTCTTGAAGCTCAGCAAGAGAATGCCAAGAGCGTGCAAAGCAGTAATCAGAGCAAAGGGTGGCTACTTTGAGGAATCTAAAATATAAGACATGTTTTCAGTTATTTCACACTTTTTTGTTAAGTACATAATTCCATATGTGTTCATTCGTAGTTTTGATGCCTTAAGTGAGAATCTACAATGTAAATAGTCATGAAAATAAAGGAAACTCATTGAATGAGAAGGTGTGTCCAAACTTTTGGCCTGTACTGTATGAAGAACACTGTCTATTTTCTCTCAAATTGGTACCAAATTACACATAGTTACTTCCTGGAAACCTACAACATATGACATGTTAATTATGAGTAAATAAGGGAACCACAGCATAAAGCATAACCTACAATTGATATCATCAAGAGAACTCATCAAAATGTTTAAAAATATAATTTTGAAAATCCTGAACCTATTCAAGTTTATCTATATAGAAGAGAATCAAAACATTATTATTATTATTATTATTATTATTATTATTAATATAATAAACTACTACAGAGTTGCTTTAAATTTAGTGAATAATTCATCATAGAACAGAATGTGCATCTTTTTACTGTGCCACCAGTGGGTGCCAGACTTACAAAGATGAAAAAGAGCAAGAAAATCAGTACTTCAGGTTTATTTCTAACAGCTCAAAAGCATCCTTAAGATCAGACCATTTCTCTCCACAAAAACAAGAGAGGTAGTCCTCACACTAAAAATAAAAACACTAAATCTAATTGCTATATTGCAGCTGGGTTGAAATATTCATTACAATTGTGCATCTAGTGACAAATTTAGCCAAGGTAGGTTTATACGTTATGAAAACTGAATGACTCTTGATAAAAAGGCTTGTTCAAGCTCATTAAATCAGATGTCCGAAGGCTACAGACTACTTTTTTAAAAAGCTTTTAATCTGAGGAAAACATAAAAAATATAATATATAAAAAAATAAAGGAGCAGTGTCACTTTTCATTGGCATTAGGCTACAATTAACAGAGATATTGCTGGATAAAGTTCAGAATCACCAGTAGCTTCTAGTCACAGGTCGCATGAGAACTTTTAAATTTGGGTAAGCACTTTGGGTTTATTTTATATGCAATAGGACTTTCTATATGTAGTCCTATATTTTTTAGTTTTTTATAAACAGATGCATGTATATAGTTGTACAATATAGAAAACTGTGGCCGGGTTACGTGCGGGTTGCTGGGGGCAAAGTTGATGCAAAGTAATCAAATTTAAAAAACAATAACTAGTAACAAACAAATGCCACACGGACATTGAGCAAGTGATTCCACTTTGCACTTGAAGCGCTTACCGCAACCCTTGATGCACTTTCTACAAGTCATTACCATCTTTTGTAAAAAAATAAATAAATAAATAAAACCTTGCGATCAAACATATGCAACAGAACTCGTTATTTGACATGTTAGCAGAATCTGCTTTGTTAATGTTTGTTTAAGTCGACAAAACCATCTCCTTTTTTGTGAATTGTTCTGTGATGTGTTGAGCTGCTAAAGCAATACAAAAAAGTTATAACATAAAAGGTTGAGTAACTCACAGTCATTTAAAAAAGCAGGTCCATAGTCGTCCTTCACGTCCTGAGGTAATCTGTCCCAGAGCTTCCTCAGGTTATTTTGCATTCCCACTACGTCAGTCACATTAGTTTTGAAGAAGCCTGGCTCAATGCACGCAACCTTGATACCAAATGGTGCCATGTTTAAACTGAAAGATAAATTAGGTTTGCCGTTAGTCAAGAAGACACTTGTGAGAATAACAATGTGTGTACAGCATGATAAAGGTTACATCTCCTCTAACCGCAGACTGTCGTTGAAGGACTCCACTCCGTACTTGGACACGCAGTACGGTCCGCCGAACGGGGTGACTCGCCCAAACACACTGGCGACGTTCACCACTCTGCCTCTGGCCTTCTTGATGAGAGGGAGGACGCTCAGTGTTACGTCGATTACACCGCACAGATTGACAGCTATCATGTCCTTGTAGTCGTCTATAGTGAGCCAGTCAGTGGGACCAGAAGGCAGAGCGACTCCAGCATTGTTCACCACGGCCCACAGGCCTGAAGCAACACAACAAGATAATAAACACAAGGAGATGAGTACCCACTTGCATGGCACCACCTAGAAATGAAATATCTGCCTAATAAAATAAATACATTTTTTTTTAATCCCCTTTCTTGCAGAGCATTACATACATACATAGAATGAGAATTGATACCACTCATGTACGTACAGTAAATATGTAGCTTCAGCCAGCAGCCACTTAGCTTAGCATAAAAACATAGGTGAAACAGCTAGCCTGGCTCTTTCAAAAGGTAACACAATCCACTATGAAGTTACTATGCCCAGCAACAAAATAGTCCAGTTTTTGTATTGATTAGCTAAACAAAACAAGAAAGTGTGTTAGTTACTGAGCTTTATAGGTGCTGGTAGATGGATTGCATCACCTTGAACAGAACCAGGAGAGCGGATTCCCCTTGTTTCCAGTCTTTATGCTAAGCTAATAGCTGCTGGCTGTAGCTTCATGTTGACGGACAGACATGAGAGTGGTATCAATCTTCTCATCTAACTGTTGTCAAGAAAGTGAACAACTGCATTTCTTAAAATGAACGGTTTCTTTAAAGTTGGAACATTTTCTTTAAGATACATTATCAGCACTGCCAAGTTTTAAACAAACATTAATATTGTTGATTCACCTTACATCCTAGTAATGCTGCAAAATCTGACCTAAACATAATACCTGTCGATGAGATAAAATAAATAAAAAAAATGAGCACCTCAAAGCCACTCACCCTTCTGTCCAACCACAGTCTTGATGAGAGCTGCCGTTTCGCTGACACTCTTGGAGTCAGTGACATCCAGGTGAAAGGTTGTCAGTCTGTCGGAGGCGTTCTCCTTCAGCTCATCCTCACCCTTCTCAGTGTAACAGCATGCAATTACATTGAAGCCCAGCTTGTCCAGATGTCTCGCGAGGAGATTGCCAAACCCACTGTCACAGCCAGTAATGTAGACATATTTATCTTCCTTGTTGGGCACTCTTCTGCTGTTCTTGTACCAGCGATAGGCGAACCAGGGAGCCACCAGTCCAAGGATATACAGGTACATTTTTTCTAAAGAAAAAGACAGTTTAATAAAAAAAAGAAATAAAAAAAACTCATTCATAATGTTATACTGGCTACAAATGAAATAAATCAAAACACTGACATGTCACAATTTGAAATACTTGTGATAAATGGATACTCCTTTCTGTATTTTTTTTATATGGAGCTCAGTTGCACCTGCATTTTAGCATACACTTGACAAAACCATCTCCTGACAAGGTCCATTTAGCTGCTTTTCTGGAGCTTTCAATAGTCAAACAATCTTCCTCAGCCGATGGAGTTTGCCTAATCGATCATTACAGAATCTGAGACTGAGATTTTAATCTTAAACTTTAAAACATGGATGAGAAGTCTACAAAGCAGTCAGATGTAAATGTAATAAATGTAAATATCTTCAATTGTATGACAATTTTACATCAGCTGAAAAAGATTTTGTGATATGACCAAAAGCTCCAGAATGGCTGGTAATATTGTCAGCCACAGCTACTTCTCGGGGAGAATTCACTTATTCTAATGTGTCTGATGTGGTCTACATACAGTGCTGCTCATGAGTATAGGAACCCCTGCTAAAGTTGACTAAAAAGAGGAATAAAAAATAAATCATCTTTTGGAAATTGATGCCTTAATTGAAAAAGATAATTAGGAAAAATCCAACCTTTGAGAACACCAATTTTCTTCGTGAATGAATAATGTACTGTAACTAAATAAATGTTCTTTCTTAAAATACAGGGGGCATAAGTATAGACACCCCTATCTTAAAAATAGAGATTGGCATAGGATACTTTCCATAAAATCATCTCTCAATGTAAATCAAACCAGCTATTAGGCTAACTGAAATAAAACCATGCCAATCTCTAGGTATGGTGAAAGGTATGTGATGATGTGGTGCTATTTTAATTCCAAAGGCCAAGGGAACTTTATCAGGATGCATAGTATCCTGGATCCATGAAATAACGGACCTTTAAAAATAAAACTCTGCCTGCCTCTTTGGGAATTTAACGGGATGTGTATATTTATGCCCCCTGTATTTTAAGGAAGAACATTTATTTATTTACGATACATTATTCATTCACAAAGAAAATTGGTGTCCTTAAAGGTTGGATTTTTCCTCTTTTTTATTTAAGACATTAAGATCAATTTCCAAAAGATAATTTTTTTTATTCCTCTTTTTAGTCAACTTTAGCATGGGTTCCTATACTCATGAGCAGCACTGTATGAAAAAAACTGTGAAATCCCCCTCTATTGCACTTTCACAAATAGAATAAAGCTTTCATAAATCTGAAACTGTATTTTTAATAATCTTTAGCCTCTCTGGGATAATTTGGTCCAGATTTGACAAGTCTAGGTATAATAGTGGTTTGGGATCTGGACCTGGGGTTTCATTTCTAAACGTGGCGCACAAAACAGGGCTGAAAATGTGCGTACGCCACTTCCCACGCAAAGGTTGTGATTTATAATTAAAAAAAACTTGACGGGAGAATGTGCGGTCCTCCACGCAATCTCTGACCTATACGCACATTTTGGGAGACAAAATAGGAATTGGAGACGCAGATGGTGAGGTGGTGAACTGAAGTCAGACTGCAGAGAGTAAATGGGAATAAGATTAGTCATATTTTCTAGTATTGATGCCTCACGCACATTATTTCACTCCATATCATCCACTTTACCATGAAGATTAAATCCAGCAGTGTTATTTGCGCTTGTACTGAGTGATAACTGTTCCATAAACACCTCCAACTCAAATCTTAAATACAAATTTGTTCTTAATATTTAATCGGCGCTGTCTCGCCATCACATTGTCCGCTACGGAGCGCAGGAGTAGGAGACGGCCCGACTCCATGGAATACAGGATAGCATCAAATACCCTACCATTAGATAGCTGCGGAACACAGTGTACATAACTAAATGTGTCTTTATCATCAAATGTCAAAGTCTACAGTAGTTAAGCTCTCCCGCAATGGTTACCCTTATTTTCCTCATTATCGGTCCTAACTTTAATACTGTTTGTGGCAAAACCTGCATGAAGAAAAGTGTGTTTGCCTATTAGACTTTATTTCGTCTTCAAATTGTATCTCGGGGTGGGCGATACCACTAGCTGATGCTGTGTTTTTGGCAAGGTGTTAACAATCACAATATATGTTGTAAACATATAAATACTGCGGTGAACCCGTGCGTAATGCTACATGATGGCACTGCTGGCCCTGCAGGAGGACTACGCCAATGGAAGAATCAGGAGAAAAAGAGACTTCAGGGACCATGACGATGACTGGCTAATATGCCGATTTAGATTTTCTAAAGCTGAGCTCTTGGATCTCTGTACTGAATTGGGTCCTGTAGAGAGGACAACGCGCCGGAACCTTGCCATCCCGGTCCAAATACAGGTCCTCGCCACTCTGGGCGCCACCGGTTGTTTCCAGAGGGAAATGTCAGACAGCTAAGTGTGTTTTGTTTTTTAATTAAATATTCTATATAATCTTCAACTTTATCACTAAGGCTTGTTTGGATATAATATATAGTTCTGTTAAATCTTAGCATATAGGTCTGGTATATCGAAGCTGTCAGAGTGCCAAAATGCCTGCCGTTTTGGAAGGTATTATTAAGTCTATAGATCAGGGTTCCATACACTGTGCAAGAACAGGCCGAATTATAATTCAACTTCCAGCAATTCCTGAACGTCTGAGAAGTTCTTCGCTTTTTCTCTGCCAGTCATCATGATACGGTGACAACTGCCAGTGTCATTCATACAGTCATCAACATTCACGAGGTGCTTTGCATTGACCATTTATGGTTAAAAATGGGCGTGTACAGGGCGGGATAAGAGGCTGATCCACGTACGCACGCTTGTAGGTAATCTCTGATTTATAAAAGGGAACATTGCTTACAGGTGTGCGTACACACTGTTTTATAAATCAGACTTTTTTTTTGGGCGTAGGCCCTACACCATTTTGGGCTTTTGGGCGTACGTACACTTATAAGGATCCTACGCACAGTTATATAAACGAGACCACAGTTTTAAGTTTCCCTTAAATTTCCCCTTAACTGCCGAATGGAAGCTGCAATCGGAAGCCAAGTCAACTTCGGCGTCGTAATTGACAAGCATCCAAACACAGCATAACACTATAGTTTTGCGTTTTTCTTTTTGAATCGCAATGACACTGTAATTGGTTTATAAAGCAAAAATAAAATGTGAATCCTGTCCAATCTCTTGCAATCTTAATCTCACATCAAGGAATGTGTGACTACTGTTGAAATTTATGAATTAAATACAGAAAAAGTGCGGTCTTAACACCACTAAACTTTTTGACAAATTTTAGCATCTTCTTTGTTAATGACAAGGACTTGACATTCTGATGGCACTGACATAAAGATTTACTTTTGAGGAGTGGACTAGAGATGTTGAGCAAGTTATACAGGCTTTTGCAGGTCATCCATTGTGTGGTGCTGTTTGTAATAATTGTTTTGAGAAATCGACTTACTGGTTTGCAAATGTTAAGAATGATTCGAGAAATGTAGCCTACCAAAGCGACTGAGAGAGTGAAAAGAAAAAAAAAAAACTTACGTGCGGAGAGTGAATACATTAAGTGTCGCATGGCAGGACGTGGATTTTCAGCAGAGACACAGAGAGTGAAGATTTGTACAAAGTTGTTTTTTCTTTTACTACTTCATTTATTTGAAGGTAACTTCCGGAGAACTCAGGTATCCTCCACGCAAATTAGCTTTCCCTAGGATAGAGAAGGCATGACCCGCCCTAATCTGCTTCTGATTAGCTAGTACGTTGCCTTCGTAGCCAATTAGAGGCAGTGTAACGCAGAGTAGGGCGGGACATGCCTTCGCCATCGTAGGAAACGCAAATTCGCCTCCTCCGCCCACTTTTCACGGAAATGATGTGTGAAAATCGCCATCTGCTGGAGACTATGATCATATCAGATAGATGATACAGCATACATTTTCCATATTTCCATAGCACATATATATTTCCATGCAATATTATGTTATGCTCAATATATTTCTAATCCTCATTTAACCCTCCTGTTATCACGGGGTCAATTTGACCCCAATCAATGTTTAAGGTCTTTAAAAGACATAGAAGACATTCAATGTTTTCTACGGTGTCACACATTTCGTGACAAACTCATTGATACACAATGTATGGGTCAATTTGGAAAAAGCCTCTGAATGTAACAACATCTGGGAGATGTTCTTGATGCAATTGTAATTGTTGAATGGCTATTGCAAAAAAAAAAAAAAAAATAAAAGAAACTATACAAAAATAAATAATTGAATGCTGAAAATGCCCCTAATGAAGCACAAAGGTTAGGAAGCAAAATCCATTTTCTGTTGCCAAAGGCCATTATCTGTAATGCATTTAGCTTATGCATGACAATGTCAGGAGTCAAAGACATAATAAAGAGCCAAACACGTTTTATGATACAGAAAATGCTGTCGTCAATGGAATAATCCTTCATGTACAAACAGTTATTGCAGTAAAAAGAAAAAAAAAAAAAAAAAAAAAAAGATATACATGAACTTCAAATTAGCAGGTTTGGTTTTATAGTAGGGCTATGTTTACGCAAAAGCCTATCGGAGATGCAGGTTGGCATGTACGACACAGGCAACCAGAAGAACTTAGCGTCCCATCCGGCAGAGTAGCGTGTACGAGGATGAACGGCAGAGATGGCGTGCTCCATGCAGCTGACCACCTTCATCAGGTTGCTGTCCGTCAACATCCTGAACCGTTGAGTCAACATTTCAATAGCTGAAAGAGAAGCATTTCACCCATGGTTTATATACAGGGCAACACTATTTTACAGGTTTTTCCATTTCTAATTAGTTCCTAATGATTTCTGAGGAGGCTTATTGGGAAGAGCTGTACAATTTGGCATGAATTATAAGTAAATACATTCAAGGTTCAGTTGGTAAAATACAACATAATGAATCACAATGAAACACTAAGCTAAGTCAGTACACAGAAGACCAGCTGAAGTGGCAAATATGCTTATTTGTCTACAGATAAGCACACAATTTAACATATGAAGAACACTATCCAAATTACACAGTTCCTTCCAGGAAACCTACAACATATGACATGTTAATTATGAGTAAATAAGGGAACCACAGCATAAAGCATAACATAATTGATATAATCAAGAGAACTCATCAAATGTTTGAAAATATAATTTTGAAAATCCTGAACCTATTCAAGTTTATCTATACAGAAGATAATCACAAATTATTATAAAATACTACAGAGTTGCTTAAATTTAGTGAATAATTCATCATAGAAGAGAATGTGCATCTTTTTACTGTGCCACCAGTGGGTGCCAGACTTACAAAGATGAAAAAGAGCAAGAAAATCAGTACTTCAGGTTTATTTCTAACAGCTCAAAAGCATCCTTAAGATCAGACCATTTTTCTCCGTGACAAAAACAAGAGAGGTAGTCCTCACACTGAAAATAAAAACACAAAATCTAACTTCTGTATTGTGTTGATATTTATAGTGGGGCAGTTGGGTTGAAATATTCATTACAATTGTGCATCTAGTGACACATTTAGCACAGGTAGGTTTATACGTTATGAAAACTGAATGACTCTTGATAAAAAGGCTTGTTCAAGCTCATTAAATCAGATGTCCGAAGGCTACAGACTACTTTTTTAAAAAGCTTTTAATCTGAGGAAAATGCAAAAAAATAAATAAATAAAGGAGCGGTGTCACTTTTCATTGGCATTAGGCTACAGCTGACCGAGATATCGCTGGATAAAGTTCAGGGTCACCAGTAACCTGTAGTCACAGGTCGCATGAGAACTTTTAAATTTGGGTAAGCACTTTGGGTTCATTTGAGGTTTTATTTTGACAATAGCCTTCAAATCTGAGCAAGGGAGCTGATATTTGTCTGGTCTCTAACCTGTGACCAAGCCGACTTGGTTGAACCTATAAAAGGAAACTAAAAATCAATCTCCTGACGGAAGAGCTCACGGTGCCACTGAGACCCACAAGATAATCAACCATGGCAAGGCGCCAACTCCAAAAGGATTAGATTATTTATCTTACACCATTTACTTTTATATGCAATAGCACCTTTCTATATGTAGCCCTATATTATTTATTCACACAGACACACACGGGCAAAGTTGACCTAAAGTAATCCAATTTAAAAAAACAATAACTAGTAACAAACAAATGCCACACAGACATTGAGCAAGTGATTCCACTTTGCACTTGAAGCGCTTACCGCAACCCTTGATGCACTTTCTACAAGTCATTACCATCTTTTGTAAAAAAAAAAATAAATAGTACCTTTTACTTGCGATCAAACATATGCAACAGAACTCGTTATTTCACATGTTAACAGAATCTGCTTTGTTAATGTTTGTTTAAGTCGACAAAACCATCTCCTTTTTTGTGAATTGTTCTGTGATGTGTTGAGCTGCTAAAGCAATACAAAAAAGTTATAACATAAAAGGCTGAGTAACTCACAGTCATTTAAAAAAGCAGGTCCATAGTCGTCCTTCACGTCCTGAGGTAATCTGTCCCAGAGCTTCCTCAGGTTATTTTGCATTCCCACTACGTCAGTCACATTAGTTTTGAAGAAGCCTGGCTCAATGCACGCAACCTTGATACCAAATGGTGCCATGTTTAAACTGAAAGATAAATTAGGTTTGCCGTTAGTCAAGAAGACACTTGTGAGAATAACAATGTGTGTACAGCATGATAAAGGTTACATCTCCTCTAACCGCAGACTGTCGTTGAAGGACTCCACTCCGTACTTGGACACGCAGTACGGTCCGCCGAACGGGGTGACTCGCCCAAACACACTGGCGACGTTCACCACTCTGCCTCTGGCCTTCTTGATGAGAGGGAGGACGCTCAGTGTTACGTCGATTACACCGCACAGATTGACAGCTATCATGTCCTTGTAGTCGTCTATAGTGAGCCAGTCAGTGGGACCAGAAGGCAGAGCGACTCCAGCATTGTTCACCACGGCCCACAGGCCTGAAGCAACACAACAAGATAATAAACACAAGGAGATGAGTACCCACTTGCATGGCACCACCTAGAAATGAAATAACTGCCTAATTCCTAAAACTTGAGTTAAAATACTTTGACACTATGGGAAATACGTTTTTTTTAAATCTCCTTTCTTGCAGAGCATTACATGAGAATTAATACCACTCATGTACGTACAGTAAATATGTAGCTACAGCCAGCAGCCAGTTAGCTTAGCATAAAAATATAAGTGAAACAGCTAGCCTGGCTCTTTCGAAGGATAACACAATCCACTATCTGTTATCATACTATCCAGTTACTAAGCTTTAGGAGGTGCTGGTAGATGGATTGTATCACCTTGAACAGAACCAGGAGAGCTGTTCCCCTTGTTTCCAGTCTTTATGCTAAGCTAATAGCTGCTGGCTGTAGCTTCATGTTGACCGACAGACATGAGAGTGGTATCAATCTTCTCATCTAACTGTCGTCAAGAAAGTGAACAAGTGCATTTCTTAAAACGTTGAACAGTTTCTTTAAAGTTGGAACATTTTCTTTAAGATACATTATCAGCACTGCCCAATTTTAAACATCAACAACATTAATATTGTTGATTCACCTTACACCCTACCAATGCTACAAAATCTGAGATAAACATAATACCCGTCCGTAAGATAAAAGAAACCTCATTGAATGTGACACTATAAAATGAGCACCTCAAAGCCACTCACCCTTCTGTCCAACCACAGTCTTGATGAGAGCTGCCGTTTCGCTGACACTCTTGGAGTCAGTGACATCCAGGTGAAAGGTTGTCAGTCTGTCGGAGGCGTTCTCCTTCAGCTCATCCTCACCCTTCTCAGTGTAACAGCATGCAATTACATTGAAGCCCAGCTTGTCCAGATGTCTCGCGAGGAGATTGCCAAACCCACTGTCACAGCCAGTAATGTAGACATATTTATCTTCCTTGTTGGGCACTCTTCTGCTGTTCTTGTACCAGCGATAGGCGAACCAGGGAGCCACCAGTCCAAGGATATACAGGTACATTTTTTCTAAAGAAAAAGACAGTTTAATAAAAAAAAGAAATAAAAAAAACTCATTCATAATGTTATACTGGCTACAAATGAAATAAATCAAAACACTGACATGTCACAATTTGAAATAATTGTGATAAATGGATACTCCTTTCTGTATTTTTTTTATATGGAGCTCAGTTGCACCTGCATTTTAGCATACACTTGACAAAACCATCTCCTGACAAGGTCCATTTAGCTGCTTTTCTGGAGCTTTCAATAGTCAAACAATCTTCCTCAGCCGATGGAGTTTGCCTAATCGATCATTACAGAATCTGAGATTTGAATCTTAAACTTTAAAACAGGGGTCGGCAACCTTAACCAATGGCACGGTGGCAATATGTGTGCAAGAGAGTTATGTGTTGAAATCATGGTTGAAATGCTGAAGCACTCTCATCCACATGCCAAATTACAACGTTCACAGTTGCGCAACCTGTTATTTACGGTAGTTTGACTTGTATTCCCACCATAGACTGTATAAAAACTATCCCCAATCGCATGCAGCAAAGACCCACCCTACTCTGCCTCTGCTCTGATTGGCTAGTAGGCTAATAGTAACACTGCTGGGTTCAGTAGCGGCAGAGAATAGACCTTTTTCACAGCAGACATTTTTGACTTGTCATAGTAGGAAAAGCACAGCTGAAATAGGCTGGCTTTCATCTGTAGCTCAGATGTTTTGTTTGACGGCTTACCAAACAAAGAGACAATAAAATCAAGAATAAAAAGACATTCCCATGTCAGCCAGAAGTGTTGAACGACGCATCAAAGAAATGGAAGAAAACGTAAGAGCGCAGCAGACAGGTGGTTTGAAATGGTATGCCATGGTATTTAGCATCGCGCTTGATGAGAGTGTGGATGTAAATGACATGGCAAGTCATGGCAAGATAGTGATTTATGACACATGGGCTGCTTTTGTTGGAAAGCTGACAATTTTTTCAAGAGACATTGCCACCTGCACTTTCCGCTACTTCCGACACTTAAGGGAGCTGTTCACGGAGCACAGCATCAGCACTGCTGAAATATGCAAATACATCAGCGGGTTTGAGTCGGGAGATTACAACCCGATTTCGGGAATTTCAGAAGTATGGACCCATGTTCTCATTCTTAAACCCTAAGCTAAACCAGATAGCTTTGATGGACATGAACTGGATTTATCTCTGATGGACTGGCTGGATATAGCCTACAGGACGTGGAAATGCAGCTGATTGAGCTGAAGACTTCAACACTGTGGGTGACAAAGTTTGTAGAGCTACGGAAACAGCTGGAAAAACGCTGCGAGGCATGATCACGGAACTTGCATCTTCACCTGCTGGATATCTGTACCAGAGAAGTTTTGCTGTCTCAGGAACATTGCATTGGCTTTGCTGACAGTCTTCGGGTCAACATATCTCTGCGAGTATATTCTCACATATGAAGAGCGTGCTCAGCCCCTCCTGCAGTCGTTTGACAACTGACCACTCCGAAGCTTGTGTACGTAGGCATCCGTTTAATGTAGCACATATGATTTTACATACAAGGGCTCCGGCACAGTCTCTTTTTTTCCATCTTGTATACCGTTTGTTACACTTAATTCTCCCTTTGTGACATTTGCTGCCATTGCAACCATTTTTGAAATGAGGGAATAGCATTGCAAGCAGTAGCCTATGCGAAATGGGAACTGTGTGTTTTGAGATTTACTGCCATTATAACTGAATGAAGTTTAAGATGATAAAACAAGATTGGTGTAATGTTGGTAAGGTTAATGATTTCAACTCAGATGTGGATGTTTTCATAAGAATGGCAGCCTTGTATCATACTCCAGATATAATTACAATGTCCTGTTTATGGGAAATAAATGTTATCAAATGTTGCAATGGAATAAAATGACAGATTACCTGGATATTAAATATTGATGTGATGTCATAATTAAACTTAATGTTGACATGGCACACTAATAAACTTTATTTTAAAATTTTGAAAAGGGCATTTCATATCAAAAAGGTTGTCGACCCCTGCTTTAAAAGGCATATTATGTAACTTTTCCCTCTTCGGTCCCCCTACAAGTTGTCTCATTGGAACTACAACTTGCGCGGCTGTAGTTCCAATGAGAAAACCTATAGGGGGACTGAAGAGGGAAAAGTTACATAGTATGCCTTTAAAACAACATGGATGAGAAGTCTTCAAAGCAGTCAGATGTAAATGTCAGAAATGTAAATTTCTTCAATTGTATGACAATTTTACATCAGCTGAAAAAGATAGTGTGATATGACCAAAAGCTCCAAAAGAGCTGGCAATATTGCAAAGTCACCTACTGTTTCCGAAGTCAAGAATGAACTTTCAACCTTATTTTATCATATCGTCTGAGGTTTTTTATTTTTGCAGTACCTCCCAATGTAAAGCAAGCACTACATTTGCAACCCTGGACTTTTTCAAACTGTTGACATTTTAAACTTCATATTAACACTAAAATTCGTCTGAGGAAAGTTTAAAAAAGGTCCCATGGCATGAAAATTTCACTTTGAGGTTTTTTAACATTAATATGAGTTCACCCAGCCTGCCTATGGTCCCCCAGTGGCTAGAAATGGCGATAGGTGTAAACCGAGCCCTGGGTATCCTGCTCTCCCTTTGAGAAAATGAAAGCTCAGATGGGCCTTTCTGGAATCTTGCTCCTTATGAGGTCATAAGGAGCAAGGTTACCTCCCCTTTCTCTGCTTTGCCCGTCCAGAGAATGTGGCCCACCCATGAGAGAGAGACATCATGGCTTTCAAAGCAAAGTGGCAGTTGGTCAAGGCCACACCCCCACCCTCCACCTTGCCCCCCTCTCCTCCTCAATTGCTACAGACACAGAAATGGCACATACTGATGCGTAACAGCTGCAGACCAGCTCCGCTGCGTGTCTGCTGCGTGCTCCGCTGTCCGTCAATACCCACTGGGTCCGGATTTGTTGCGGAACGGCTGCGGCCGTGACTGACAGCTGTAGTCACGAGGACCCACAAGTTCTCGCAAATTCAGGTAGAATAGAACCACAAAACCAACAACAGTTTGTTTCCATCCAGAGGAGTAGAGGCGAAACGACTCTGTGCTGTGTTTTCAAGGTGTAGTGCAGGGGAAATATGATCCGCTGTGAGCACAGTGTATTTTATTTTGAAAAGTAACCGGATATTTATTTTGTTTCTGTGTTCGACTTCCTGTCCCGCACCATCTGCCGTGTGCTGAATTGCTGCTGAGCTCTCAGTCGTCCGTCAAAAATAGAAACTCTGCGTATCTGCTGCGGACTGACTGAACTGGGACGGAGTAGGGACGCAGACGTTCCGCAGTCTGTGGAAATACACACACTGACTTTAAAAAGGTCACTTTATGAGGTTTTTTAACATTAATATGAGTTCCCTCAGCCTGACTATGGTCCCCAATTGGCTTGAAATGGTGATGGGTGTAAACCGAGCCCTGGGTATCCTACTCTGCCTTTGAGAAAATGAAAGCTCAGATGAGCCGTTCTGGAATCTTGCTTGTTATGAGGTCATAAGGAGCAAGGTTACCTCCCCTTTCTCTGCTTTGCCCGCCCAGAGAATTTGGCCAACCCATGAGAGAGAGAGAGAGAGAGAGAGAGACATCATGGCTTTCAAACGAGAAAAGTGGCAGTTGGTCAAGGCCACACCCCCACCCTCCACCTTGCCCCACCCTCCCTCCTCCTCAATAGCTAGAGACACAAAAATGGCACATCCTAAGGACAGCTCATTGTGGGACTGGCTCTAGTGGCTGTAATTCTGCACCAAGGCTGGATTTCGGGAAAGAGACTTCAGATATAGTATTAGGGGACCACTAAGGTCTATATAAAAGCATCCAAACAGCACCATGTCATGGGACCTTTAATGGAAACCTAATGACTCCGTTGACGTTCCGGAGACGTTCCGCAGACATTCCGCATCCAGTGGAAATTGCCAGTAAGGAAAGCTCATTGTGGGACTGGCTCTAGCGGCTGTAATTCTGCACCAAGGCTGAATTTCGGTAAAGAGACTTCAGATACAGTATTAGGGGACCACTAAGGTCTATATAAAAGCATTCAAAGAGCACCATGTCATGGGACCTTTAAACATGAAACTGAGATGTGGCAAAACCTGTATCTTTCTGTGGGTGGAGGACACGCCTTCAGGTATGACTATAGCTATGTGCGTTATTCAACATGGAGGCACATTTTTGTGTGATGATGAGTCCTTTGTCTGCACTGCACTTTATCAATGGGATACTTTACAAGCCTAACAATGTATCTAGTTTTATTTTTTATAATGACGCAGTAAGCTTAAGAAATTGTGGCAATTACATTTTCCCAGGGCCCAGGCTGACATCTTCAAATTGCTTCTTTTCAGTCCAAAACATAAATTTCTCTATCAAAGAAGAAAACCAGATATTTACATCCTCAATATGACTCAACAAATCTTAAAGGATTAATCTATAATTAAAATGGTTGCCGAGTAATTTACTCTAAAGCTCTAAAATAATAAACACATACAGGCCGAAGTTAATGAATGTAAAAGGCAGTGGAAATACTCAGTAGCCAGTTCAACGGAGACTGAATATTGAATATAATCTACTGACATGAGGGCTGCAATTAACTGGTCGATTAATCTGTCAATTATTTCCTCAATTAAATGGAGAATTTGATGCATAAAATGTCACAAACAGTAAAACAATTCCACTTAAAATTTATTTTTTTTCCCCCAACCGACAGTCCAAAACTCAGAGATCTTCAGTTTACTATCATATAATACAAAGAGAAGCAGCGAATCCTCACGGTTTATGAGCTGGAACATGTGAAGTTTGGTAGCATATTTTTGCCTGAAAAATGACCAAAAACGCTAAATCGATTAGCAAAATTGAAAAGCGAAAAGTGAAAAAGCTAGAGGATAACATTTCACCATGTGGAGTGAGATTCAGAGGACTGGTTCTAGTTTCAGGTTTAACTAGATGAACATCTCTTACAGGTTTTCTCAGTCGCTTTGGTACATTTCTCAGATCACAATTAACACTCTCAAAACTGCTTGTTCAACCTTCACATGATCTAGTCACTTGTGCACAAGATAAAAGCAATTTATCATTGTTTTGGTCAAATTGCAATTGCTTTTGTACATACATGCTATTGATTATGTACAGCGGTCTGCTGATTTTACATGATCAATTGCTCATGTCATGTTGCTCATAATATAATAGACTGGATGTCTGTTGAATTGTCTTACCTCCCCAACATCACAGGCATAAATTCAGTGAATAGGTCTTTAAATGCAAAATCGTTCAACTCATTTTCATAGTCGGTCAAGCAAGTTTTCCATACAAGACATTCCAATTGTTCTTACAGATTGTTGTTGTGAATTTGTCCAATATTGGTAAATTGCTGTCAGGTGAATCTTGACTTCCATTAATGAAGGGGATTGTGTGAAACACTAGATCAACCAATGCTCAACCAGATCATCCTCTATGTTAAATAGCTTGGAGGTGCACCAAATGAACCTTCAATTGACAAGCATTATCCAAACAGAGCACAACACGTAGTTTTGTGTTTTTCTTTCTGAATCGCAATGACACTGTAAATTTATTGATAAACCAAACATAAAAGCATAAATGTGAATCCTGTCCAATCTCAATCCTAATCTCACATAAAGGAATGTGTGATTATCTACTGTTGAAATGTATGAACTCCATACAGAAAAGGTTTTGACAAAACAGCATCTTCTTTGTGAACAATGACACAAGGACTTGACATTCTGATGGCACCGACGTGTTTATCGACATAAAGATTTACTTTTGAGGAGTGGACTAGAGATGTTGAGCAAATTATACAGGCTTTTGCAGGTCATCCATTGTGTGGTGCTGTTTGTAATCATTGTTTTGAGAAATCGACTTACATGGTTTGCAAATGTTAAGAATGATTCGAGAAATTTACCAAAGCGACTGAGAAAGAGTGAAAAGGAAAAAATAAAAAATAATAATAAAACTTACGTGCGGAGAGTGAATACATTAAGTGTCGCATGGCAGGACAACAGGACGTGAATCTTCAGGAGAGACACAGATAGTGAAGATTTCTTTTACTACTTCATTTATTTGAAGGTAACTTCCGGGGAACTCAGGTATCCTCATAGACAGTATATCCTCCGCGCATCTAGCTTTCCCTAGAGACGGCATGACCCGCCCTAATCTGCCTCTGATTGGCTAGTACGTTGCCTTCGTAGCCAATTAGAGGCAGTGTAAGGCAGAGAGGGCGGGTCATGCCTTCGCCATCGTAGGAAACGCAAATTCGCCTCGTCCGCCCACTTTTCACGAAAATTACGTGTGAAAATCGCCATCTGCTGGAGACTATATGATCATATCAGATAGATAGATAGATAGATAGATAGATAGATAGATAGATAGAGCATACATTTTCCATATTTCCATGCAATATTATGTTAGTGTTTTGCTCAATATATTACCTAATAATCCTCATTTAACCCTCCTGTTATCCTTGGGGTCAATTTGACCCCAATCAATGTTTAAGGTCTTTAAAAGACATATAAGACATTCAATGTTGTGTCATATATTTTGTGACAAACTCGCATTGATACACAATGTATCATGGTCAATTTTACCCCAGTCAATGTGGTCCCAGGGGAGGGACAAACATAAACGTTTGTAGCCTACTGCAGCCTTTTCAAACTATACGCTGAACTTGGCTCCACATTCGCTCCGGTTCTCTTTAAGTTTCGATTCCACCTTAAAAAATGCCTGTTTCAGCCATTGGGTGGCAGTGTTTATCTCAAAATTGTACATATAGCCTACATAACAATAGATGCTGACTTTGCACTGCCCCCTAACGGCCAAATATGCTTGTCCGTTGAATTTCTCACCTGATTCACATACTATAGATTATAATGTTTCCAATGATGCCCCATATGTCCATATTTACTGTAGAATTACGGAGAAAATCGAGTTCAAAAATACATATTTTGACGTTGCTATTGTAACAGATGCTGACTTTGCACTGCCCCCTAACGGCCAAATATGCTTGTCCGTTGAATTTCTCACCTGATTCACATACTATAGATTATAATGTTTCCAATGATGCCCCATATGTCCATATTTACTGTAGAATTATGGAGAAAATCGAGTTCGAAAATACATATTTTGACGTTGATATTGTCAAATGATATTGACTTCGCAGTTTGAAGTGTGGTCCTTGGAAAAGCTCCCAGGATAATGTTTTGAGGTCACTCAACATGGGGAACGCTCTCTTCAGAATTGGGGAGTTTAGAACTGGGAGCCTTCCCACGTCCCAGCCACATGAACACGCTAATATTCATACAGCGTAACTGGTAATAACCAATTATTAAAAATATGTATTAAAAATTAAAATATGTATTTTTGACCTTGATTTTCTCCATAATTCTACAGTAAATATGGACATATGGGGCATCATTGGAAACATTATAATCGATAGTATATGAATCAGGTGAGAAATTCAACGGACAAGCATATTTGGCCGTTAGGGGGCAGTGCAAAGTCAGCATCTGTTGCAATAGCAACGTCAAAATATGTATTTTTGAACTCGATTCTCTCCGTAATTCTACAGTAAATATGGACATATGGGGCATAATTGGAAACATTATAATCTATAGTATGTGAATCAGGTGAGAAATTCAACGGACAAGCATATTTGGCCGTTAGGGGGCAGTGCAAAGTCAGCATCTGTTGCAATAGCAACGTCAAAATATGTATTTTTGAACTCGATTCTCTCCGTAATTCTACAGTAAATATTGACATATGGGGCATAATTGGAAACATTATAATCTATAGTATGTGAATCAGGTGAGAAATTCAACGGACAAGCATATTTGGCCGTTAGGGGGCAGTGCAAAGTCAGCATCTGTTGCAATAGCAACGTCAAAATATGTATTTTTGAACTCGATTTTCTCCGTAATTCTACAGTAAATATGGATATATGGGGCATCATTGGAAACATTATGATCGATAGTATATGAATCAGGTGAGAAATTCAACGGACAAGCATATTTGGCAGTTAGGGGGCAGTGCAAAGTCAGCATCTGTTGTTATGTAGGCTATATGTACAATTTTGAGATAAACACTGCCACCCAATGGCTGAAACAGGCATTTTTAAGGTGGAATCGAAACTTAAAGAGAACCGGAGCGAATGTGGAGCGAATGTGGAGCGAATGTGGAGCCAAGTTCAGCGTCGTCTATTTCTCTTGGTGCTCTGTGGACTCTCTCTTGTCACTCTCCATTGAAAATTACCTCTAAGCAAAGTTTTTTTTTTTTTGCCAATGAGCTTTTGTCACAGCTCTTTGACAGGGAAAGTGACATAGAGGAGAACATGTCTGAGAGTAAGTAATGTTAAGGAGCATCATGATTATGAGCCAACCTCTTCTGATGAGAATGAGACTATTGGGGTTGACCCTACTGTCGTCTATCAACCACCTTCAGATTCTTTTCTCTCTTAGCCTCCAGTGGACACGTTACCCTTCCAAAAATGGAAAGCTATCATGGTCCCTCTCCCTACTTGAACTGTATTGGAACAGTTGGAAAGACCCACTTGCAAGCCTACAGTGGGTTGCACATTTTGTCAGTGTCCAAGTCAAAAGGTTAAGCAACAGCAAGGGCAATATAAGACATTCAATGTTTTCTCCTGTGTCATACACTTTGTGACAATGTCGCAGCGATACACAATGTATGGGAGAAGTAGGTACAGCAATTACTCTCTCTGTGAGTTAAGGTTAGGCTCCCATTGTCTCTCATCATATGTTTTTTTTACAACAACAAAGTTCAACTACCTCGTTAAACGTTCTTTAAATTACATATACTCTTTCTCCCTCATTAAATCAAAAAATTAATACAATCATACTCAGGCACTATATTACAGCAAGTGGCACATTAAAAAAAAATCTTTGACACTAATGTCTCTCGGAGTACCCTTTAATGCTGTATGATAACCTTTTATCAACAGAAAGGGTCAAACACAGAGTTAAAAAGTAAACTGAAACACCAAATGCCTAGAAAGGCAGTCCTTTATGCTACACACCCATCAGGCTTCATAAAGTATCTATCTATCTATCTATCTATCTATCTATCTATCTATCTATCTATCTATCTATCTATCTATCTATCTATCTATCTATCTATCTATCTATCTATCTATCTATCTAAATTACATCATGTTTCCAGTCTTTGTACTTAGCAAAGCTAATTATCAACTGACTTACTCTTTGCAAGATGACAAAATAGTGTACTACCCAAATTAACAAACTTCTTTAATGCAACATACCTAAACTAAGTACACTCATATAATAGTGTAAATTATTTAATATACTATACCAATGTTGGCCAACTACTGTACATTTGCATACAGTTGTTAGTGCAGGCTTCTCCATGACAGACAACTGTCAGCTCTGTATGAGAAAATCAGAAAGTCTGTTTAAATCACAGTGTGCCTTTGAGTCCCCGCCTTCCTGTATTATTATCAATCACCTGTGTTTTGAATAATAACCGGTTGTAAAGAAGGAGCCAATTCCAAACGCAGGCCCTCTACTTCTTGTCCTAGCGGGCATTAACCCAGCTAACATCCGCTTGATTAAAGTTTTTCTCAGTCGCTTTGGTACATTTCTCAGATCAGAATTGAAATTTTCAAAACTACCTGTTCAATCTTCACATCATTGTGTCACATTTGTGTCACAAGTTGCAAATGCTTTGGTACATCAATGCAAATGATTATGTACAATTCTCTGCTGTTTCCTACATTATACCTTTGTCTCTGTTGAATAGTCTCACCCCCCCACAACATTTAGGCATTAGTTCATAGCATAAGTCTTTACATGCAAAATGGTTGAACAAGTTGTCATATGTCAAGCATATTTCTATACATTTCCATTAGATTTTTTTTTTTAAATCTGTCCTGAATTGGTAAATTGCTTCCAGCTAAATCTTGACTTTCTCTAACGAAGGTACATCTCATGAACCATCAACTGGCAAGTAGATATATAGCCGGAATACAACACAATATTACAATGTCTGACAATGGAAGGACAAGGAATTGGACGGGGTCAACAGCCAGAGAAAAGAAGGAAGACTGCACTGTAATTTATTTGGCACTGCATGTACATTTGTCCCTAAGGAGATTGTCCTATGTTCACTTTTTTCTTTTCTTTGTGCTATGCAGTGCTGTCTTTTTTCTTTCTGTATCGCAATGACATGGTCTGTCAACAAATTACAGTACAAACAGTAAAAGTGTACATGTGAATCTTGTCCAATCTCTTGCAATCAAACTCCCACATACACTAAGGTGTAACCTACAATTTACAATAATTGTCATCAAAACTTTAGCCATAGTTTACATCAGAAGATACATACATATATCATGCTATATGTACTAATAGCGTACTTAACTGTGAAATAAGTAAACTCCACACTGCAGTTAGAAAGTTATGGAACAAAACAAATGGATGACATTTTAATGACAAACAAAATGTATTAGCCTACAGTATGTTTAGAAATTGTTGACATTAATGATTAACCCCTTAAACTTGTGTTACCAAAGATTTGAAAATGTGCTGGGGTATTTCTTTCCATTCACACAGTTTGGTTATTTAGCCTTGTGAAAATTAAGTAATTAATTCAAGTTTCATTCTGATGAATTCTAATGAAAGGTAGGTACCAACATTTCCTTATTTATGACATTTTATTTGGATTATGTGTGTATTAAGACAGCACCTGACAATAACTAATGGCCTTACGTTCATTGAACCCATTTTACAATCACTTTTGATAACAAGTAAACTTGTTATCACTTATGATAACAAGTAAATCTTTGTTTTCAAAGATACAGTGGTATTACCATAGAAGGTATAACTAATAGTAGTCAATGAACATTAACTCGGTTCAGTGATTGAGTGAAGGGTCATAATGTTGACACAACTCTTATCAGTCTAATGGAGGTGTAGATAATGGGAAAGGAGAATCATAGGTTACCTGAAAATAAGACTAGATTCTTGACTCTAGACTCTAAGTTAAGATAGGAATTTACTTTGATGAGCCTCAGTGGTGCTGCTGGATTTCTGAAGAAAGCAGACATTCAGCGAGAAGTCCAGGTACAGTACGTTTTCTTTTCTTCCACCGTAAAGTTCATGCTCAACAAGGATCACCCTGTAATAATTGCTGTTCTTGTCAGAATCTATGTATTTAATAATTTAGTAATTTAATAATATTTGTGTTGACATGCATATAGTAAGATGCTAAAAGCAGTGTGTTGCTGTAGTATTTTTACTACACACAATACACAGTGGATGGCAACTGTGACTTAACCATTAGATAACATTAACTTATTCTAATATTCCAATTTGTTTTGGGAACAATGGAAGTTTTTCTTAAACTTTGTAGACACATACGTGGACTGAAATTAATCTGAAAACATGGTTCTCTTGAAACCCACTGGACCATGGATCCCATTGATTAACATCCAAATTACAAAATTATTTTTTTATCCACAGTTACTGTGGTGGCCCTGTTGGCCATCCTGTTGGTTGACTGTAACTCATAATTTCTTCAGCTGTGCTGATGCATTTAATACATTGGGTACACCAAGCTCCGTCCTCAGAGATGCTGCTTTCTGCTTGCTAAGCACATTGTAGCAACATACTGGGACAACAGGTCACTTAGGTTAACAGTAACACACAAATAATCAGTTTATAAAATGACACTTATGCATACAAATAGTGCTTTTCTATTATAGACAGTAAAGCTTGTGTTTTCTTATTACAGTTACCTAGTGAGGACACACCTGCCTGAGTCAGGGCAGCAGACATGAAGAAATCGATCACATTTACAGCACCAGGTGTCGATAAAAGAGGTGCGGGATCCACTTTTATTGCAAAAACAAACACAATAATGGTGTTTTGTATAAAAAGCCAAGTAATTAAAATAATTACAGTGTACCTACATTTCATTTCTCCTTTTTTCTTTTTTTTTAGCAGACATTGAAAATGGGTAAGTTTGTAATAATGCATCTCTCACAATATACTACTGTATGTTTCAGACCACAATATGTTTGCAAAATATTCCTGGGATTTACTTTAATTGTTGTTAATGTTAATGTTAATGTTCATGTGTTACAGAGACGAGAAGAAAAAAAATAAGATGGCCAGTGTTGGATACTTTCAGCTGGTAAATATTCTGTCTTTGCTCACATTGTTCATGAACAGTGATGGAGTGTAACTCATTAGTTCACATTCATACGGAAGACGCTTTTGTCCAAAGTGACTTACAGTAAGTGCATTCAAACCATGTTGGAGCAAGAGCTAGGTTTCATCCAAAATGGGGAGAGTAACTAAAAGCTTGTTCACTGCTACAGTAGAATTGCTCAGAAATCGGCTTTTTAATTTAAGTTTATTCATAAAAAATTGTAATCTGAAAAGGTGTAGCTTAAGATGAAGATATATTTACTCAAATACTGTACTCAAGTACTTTACTTGAGTATTTTTATTTCACTTTACTTTATACTTTTTAATCCACTCCATTTATTAGATAGCCTTAGTTACAAGTTATTTTTTAGATTAAGGTTTTACATAAAAACATGTTAAAAAATTATAAAATATTATAATATCATGTACTTTTATCTAAGTAGAATTTTGATTGTACAATTCTCCACATCGTTGTACTTTCACTATCTTTGATTTGATCATTAAAACATACAAATAAAAATGAGGAGCAAATTCTCACAACTACATTGTTAAAAGAATAAAAAAAAAAAAATCCACAAATTCCTTTTTTCAGTTTCGATTTGCCACTTGCAAAGACACCGTGATGATGGTAGTGGGGGGTTTGTGTGCCCTCATACATGGTGCAGCTTCACCTCTCATGCTTCTGGTGTACGGCCAGATGACGAACACGTTTGTGGCGTATGAGCTTGAGGTCCAAGAACTGAAAGACATAAACAAGGAATGCAACAACAACACCATCTACTGGAAAAATGGCTCCATATATGAAACTGCTGAAAACAGCACTGTGTACTGTGGGTAAGTCTATAGTTAACAGCTATGTGATTACTGTTACAGTTAAGAGCTGCTGCTACTCATTAAATTCTCTCTGCAGGGTGGACATTGAAGCACAGATGACCATGTTTGCATATTACTATGTTGGAATTGGAATAGGAGTTCTGTTTGTCAGTTATTTTCAGGTAAGTATTTCTGCTTGCCATATTCAGCTTTAATTTGAAAACCCTCTTGAGTAATTATGGCTTGTTATGAAGTTTTAGCACATCATATGTACTGAAAGAAATACTTTTGTGCAATTCTGATTACTGTAGATTGCCTTCTGGGTGTCTGCGGCCGCAAGACAAATTGATAGAATGAGAAAGACTTATTTCAGAAAAGTAATGCAAATGGAGATTGGATGGTTTGACTGCAACTCTGTTGGTGAACTGAACACAAGGATGACAGAGTGAGTTGGGCCTCTTTATCTGCAGGTCAGGCTGTTATCAGTTTATAGCTGGGAGAATGTTTTACACAGAATAGTGTTTCTGTTCCTTGACAGTGACATCAACAAGATCAACAATGCCATCGCTGACCAGGTGTCTATCTTCATTGAGAGGATCTCTACGTTTGTGTTTGGCTTCATGGTTGGATTCATTGGTGGATGGAAGCTGACATTGGTGGTCATAGCAGTGAGCCCGCTGATTGGCATAGCTGCTGGACTTATGGCCATGGTAAAGTTAGTAGAAGGATTTCTTACTGCTGGATGGGAGTACATGGCTACTGTATGTGGTATCATATGTCACGAAGTTTTCTAATAATATGTTTTCTAATGTTTATGTGTGATTTTCTTTACTGTTACTGAAGGCTGTGGCCAGGCTGACAGGACGAGAGCTTAAGTCCTATGCAAAGGCAGGGGCAGTGGCTGACGAGGTTCTGTCATCCATCAGGACAGTAGCAGCATTTGGTGGGGAGGAAAAAGAAGCTGAAAGGTATTTTGTCATTTTGTCAGATCACAAGAATTTGTTCTGCATCGCGATTGACGATGATAAGCCAATACTCCATGATTTGAAATGAAACTGAAATTTGTACAGATATGACAGAAACCTCGCAGAAGCTCAGAACTGGGGTGTGAAAAAGGGCACGATCGTAGGCCTTTTTCAAGGATACCTGTGGTGCGTCATTTTCTTTTGTTTCGCTTTGGCCTTTTGGTATGGATCTAAATTGGTCATCGACACCAAGGAGCTGTCTCCTGGTACTCTTATTCAGGTATGGAAAGATAAAAGCAATAAACATCTGATACTCTATATAACATAAAATAAGTATTTGAAAGACAGTGGCGTTTGTTTCACCATGTGGTGGCTGTGTTTTGTTTTTAAGGTATTCTTTGGAGTACTCATGGCAGCTATGCACCTGGGCCAGGCCTCCCCATGCTTAGAGGCCTTCGCTTCTGGTCGTGCTGCGGCAAAAATCATCTTTGACACAATTGACCGGGTAAAATCAGGATGCTACTTAAAACTTTATTGCAGATACAATACAGATTTGAAACGGTACATTTAAAAAGGAAGAATCTTCACCGTAAAATGAAGTTCTGTGTTCTTATGTTTACAGGAACCAGAAATCGATTGTTTCTCAGAAAAAGGTCACAAATTAGATAAAGTAAAAGGTGACATTGAGTTCCATAATGTCACTTTCTTCTACCCGTCCCGGCCTGAAGTTAAGGTACATTTCGTCAACAAGCATTTCTTTGTGTCCATTTCTCACTTCTCAAAAATGAACTCATAAAGAGCCAATTCTGTTTTCAGATTTTAAATGATCTGAGCATGCAGATCAAGGCAGGAGAAACCACTGCTTTTGTGGGACCGAGCGGATCTGGAAAGAGCACCACAATCCAGCTCTTCCAAAGGTTTTATGACCCAAAGGAAGGAATGGTAACAATCAGCAAGCACCTGCACAGACGCACTGGACATCAGTGGAGAGTTTGAAGGCTTCAGTGTAATGTCACAAATATAATTCTCGTTCTCAGGTGACTTTGGACGGCCATGACATTCGTACCTTAAACATCCAGTGGCTCAGATCTCTCATTGGTATTGTAGAGCAGGAACCAGTGCTGTTTGCTACAACCATTGCAGAAAACATCAGATTTGGTCGACCTGGAGTAACCATGGAAGACATCATCCAAGCGACAAAAGAGGCCAATGCCTATAATTTTATCACAAATCTGCCACAGGTACATTACAAGATAAATACAGAAGAATTATAATGCATACAGTTTCATAGTCAAAAATGTAAATTTGTGCAGCCTAAAATTAACATGTTTACTACTTTTCCACTAGAAATTTGATACTCTGGTGGGAGAAGGTGGAGGACAGATGAGCGGAGGACAGAAGCAAAGGATTGCTATAGCTCGAGCTCTGATCCGAAACCCCAGGATCCTGCTGCTGGATATGGCCACATCTGCCTTAGACAATGAGAGTGAGGCTGTTGTCCAGGAGGCACTGGATAAGGTGAGCCACTTTCTGCCCATAGACTACATAATTGAGTGCACTTTGACCATTAACTTCCACACATCATGCTTTGTGTAATGACCCTAATAACTGTGTGCAGATGCGCATGGGCCGGACAACAATTTCTATAGCCCACCGTCTTTCCACAATAAGAAATGCAGATGCCATTATTGGTTTTGAGCATGGACAGGCTGTGGAGAAGGGAACACACAGTGAGCTCATAGAAAGGCAAGGCGTCTACTTTACCCTGGTCACTCTGCAGAACCAAGGCAAATCTAACACAACTAAAGGTAAGATTTATTTAGGGCTCAAATCATTAAACTAGGGCTAGGGTCATTATAGATTGATCTGCCGATTATTACTTTTTGGTATTTCTGTGTATAAAATGCCAGAAAAAGTAAAAAATGTCCATCACAGTTTCTCAGAATCCATGGTGACTTCAAATGGCTTGTTTTGTCCAACCAACAGTCCAAAACTCAAAAATGTTCAGTTTACAAAAGAGAAAAGCAGCTAATTTTGTACGATATTTAATATTATTTTACTTATTTTTGCTAGTATAATGACTTATAGTATTAGTTGATTATTAACATTGTTGCCAATTAATTTTCTGTTGAGCAACTAATCAATAAATCAGTTAATTGTTTCAGCTCCAATGTAGAGTGCATTTCACATCCTTAAACATTTTTAACATTAAAGTTCCGTTGCACACACTTTTTCCCTAATAGACCATATTGGCTTGCCTGTGGAGAGTACAGTACTGGTCCAGCCAATAAGGATGGCCAGTAAGCTACTATCTTGTCAGACACAGTCAGAGGTGATGTTGGTTGTTGTGTGGTGTGCTTGTGATGCTGTAAGGCTTGTAAGCATGGCCTTACTCTGTCCGACCTATTTTGGAAGGATGATGATAAGAAGGGAAAATATGTATGAAACAAAATTAGTATTATAATCCATGTTGTATGTACACAGGCAGGGACCTTTAACACCTTGTCACCCTGTCCCCACAAATACCTCCCAGTATAACCAGCAGTTGGTGGGTCCAACCTGATTGGTTGAAACGGCACATTTCAAAGCACTCAGCAGGAGTCAGTGGGCAATCCTAGTGTTTGAAGGTCTTTCCTGTGTTTGCTAAAGAGCAACGGAAGCTTCAATACTTGGATAAACGCTGTTTTGATTTGGGTTTTTTTTCCTGCCAGATGGGATCAGCGAAGCTCTCGAAGAAGACTTTAATCTAAAAGTGAGGAGCCGCACATCTAGTAAAAGGTAAAGAAAAAATTCAGAAAGATCATATCAGATAAAAAACTATAAAATAATTAAATTAAAATGTTTTTTTTAATTAAATTAAATTCAATATTCTGATTTTTTGTTCTCATCATTACTCCTATAGGGACTCTGTTCGACTGCGATCTCAGAGTAAATTGTCAAATGACACATTATCAGACGTCCTCAAGACCCTTTCGGACAAGGAGTTCACAAATGTACTGAGGTTCTCTTTCATGCTGTGGTATACATTTACTTTATCAATGTTGTGTGGAAATGAATAGATCCAATGTGTATTCTTTAACAGAAATGTGAGGATGATGCTGACAAACATGTAGAGCCTGCCCCAGTAGCACGTATCCTTAAGTACAACCAACCAGAATGGCCCTACATGCTGATTGGCTCACTGGGAGCTGCTATCAATGGCTCTGTCAACCCCATCTATGCTGTCCTGTTCAGCCAAATTCTTGGGGTGAGGATTGTGTTTTTCACATACTCTAATTGCCTATGTTATGTTTTACAAGCTGAAGTAGTTTGCTGAAGTGTAAATGACTTACATGATCTTTGTATTTGCAGACATTTGCCATCGGTGACTTAAACGACCAGAGGAAACAGATCAACGGGATATGTATTCTGTTTTGCATTGTGGCTGTGATTAGTTTCTTTTCCCACTTTTTACAGGTTTGCATCATACTATACAGTATAGTACACATTGCATTGTCAATTTGATATAGAAAGAGAGCAGAACTGAGTAATCTAGGATTTACATGTAGACTAACTCTGATTTAATGTTTTAGGGATATGCTTTTGCCAAGTCTGGAGAGCTGCTGACCCGCCGTCTAAGGAAAGTGGGCTTCCAGGCCATGTTGAGGCAGGAGATTGGCTGGTTTGATGACCCCAGAAACAGTCCTGGAGCTCTGACCACCAGACTGGCAACTGATGCATCCATGGTGCAGGGGGTACGTTACAGATTTACAGACCTGTATCCATATTTCACATTATTTATAACACAAACAAGCATAGGTTTGGTATTGTAATGACAACATTGTTTCGCATGTGGCTGGTATGGCGTCTGCAGGCAACAGGATGTCAGATCGGCATGATTGTGAACTCGTTGACCAGCATTGGAGCTTCTTTTATCATTGCTTTTTACTTCAGTTGGAAGTTAACTTTAGTAATAATGTGCTTCCTGCCGCTCATCGGGCTGTCTGGGGTGTTCCAAGCCAAAATGCTGACAGGTTTTGCAAATCAAGATAAAAAAGCCATGGAAGCAGCAGGTTGGGTAAGCTCCAAAGAACATTTGCCATTAAGGTGCATTGATATCTATACATTTCCCTGAGAAACCAAAGGCTATAGTGTAAGATCTAAACTTTCTCCTGCAGGTTTCCAGTGAAGCTCTTGCCAACATCAGGACGATTGCCGGCTTGGCCAAAGAGAGCTCATTTGTTGAATCATATGAGCAGAAACTCGAGCTTCCATATAAATCTGCCAAGAAGAAAGCCATCATCTATGGGCTTTGTTTCGGGTTTTCCCAGTGTGTCATCTTCATGGCGTATGCTGCTTCTTTTAGATATGGAGGCTACCTGGTTATCTCTGAGGGGTTACAGTACATGTTTGTTTTCAGGTTGGTAAAATTATTTCTTTCAATGGAAAATATGTCTTTTTCAGATCCTATATCTATTTTGTGTTTTGTGATGTGATTACCAAACATTAACATCAAATACTCTTATGGTGTTTCTCCAGAGTGATTACAGCTGTAGTAATCAGTGGGACAGCACTAGGCAAAGCGTCCTCCTTCACTCCAGATTATGCCAAAGCCAAAACTGCTGCTGCTCGGCTTTTCAAACTATTGGACCGAATTCCTAAAATCAGCATAAGCCATACAGATGGAGAGAAATGGGTTGGTGAATTCAGTAAATAAAACAGAATCATACATAATGGGATGACATTTTGTCACGATGTTACATTCACATGTTTAAACCCAGTTATTCATCTTAAGGATAACTTCAGAGGTGAAATAGAGTTCCTCAGTTGCAACTTCACCTATCCAACCCGGCCAGATGTCCAAGTGTTGAACGGCCTGGTTGTGTCTGTGAAGCCTGGTCAGACTTTAGCGTTTGTTGGGAGCAGCGGTTGTGGGAAAAGCACCAGTGTTCAACTGTTGGAAAGGTTCTATGATCCTGATGAAGGGAAAGTGGTATGTACACTGTTTCAGACATTAATTTTACCAATTACAAAATAAATGTAATCTATTCCAACGTCTTGATTATGCTATCATTTATTTTCAGTTGATTGATGGCCGCCCATCTTGTACAGTCAATGTGCCCTTCTTAAGATCTCAGATTGGCATAGTGTCCCAGGAGCCGGTTTTGTTCGACTGCAGCATAGCGGAGAATATTCAGTACGGAGATAACACATGTAGTGTCAGCATGGAAGAGATTTTTGAGGCTGCAAAGAAAGCCTACCTACATGACTTTGTGATGACGCTACCAGATGTGAGTATAAACACCCTAAAGATACAACTTTACACACACTGCCATTGCAAATCCTGGTTATTAGTCTGGTACTGTAAGCCACTCTTTTAACAAAAACACAATTTAAGTATTGTAGCTTTTTTGGAAGCTAATTTGACTGTGATATTAATCACTGTCAGCTATATTGTGTAGAATACCTAACCGTTTTAGTTTCATTTTATATGTGATATTGTTGATATTTGTGTATTAAGTGCATGCCTTTCTGTATGTCTTGACAAGTATGAAAATAAATTAGCTGGTTTTCAACCAGTTAAACATACATACAGTGTAAATGTATATAAATATATATATATATATATATTATTATTAAATATATATATATATATATATATATTAATATATATATGTGTGTGCGTGTGTGTGTGTGCGTGTGTGTGTGTGTGTGTGTGTGTGTGTGTGTGTGTATATACATATGCAAATGTATATCAGATGTTAAGAAGTTAATATAATAGAAACCATTTTGTTGTGGTGGTACAGGTTTACAGCATTGTTGACCATGTGAACTTTTGCTTTCTCCACTTCTCTCAAAACATTTACACATTTTAAGAAATATGAGACTCAGGTTGGTGCCCAAGGCTCCCAGCTGTCAAGAGGACAAAAACAACGTATCGCCATTGCCCGGGCCATCGTCAGAAACCCCAAGGTCCTGCTACTAGATGAAGCTACCTCTGCCCTGGACACAGAGAGTGAACAGGTAAAAAAAATTCTCACCATCAAACAGCATATACATATTTGTATAAATATATTGTATGATATCAATTTCCACATACTTACATGAGGGTTCCTGACAAAGTTCTGTTTCCCTGCAGAGTGTACAGTCTGCTCTGGATGAGGCAAGAAAAGGACGAACCTGCATCGTCATTGCTCACCGGCTGTCTACTATCCAGACTGCTGACATCATAGCAGTGATGTCTAATGGAGCGGTCATAGAGCAAGACACACATGATAAACTCATGGCCAAGAGGGGTGCCTATTATAAACTGGTCACAACAGGCGCTCCTATCAGCTAGATGCCTGCGGACACTTAAAATGAGCATACGATGACCATCATTTATTAGGTATATTCTTTTCATGCAATGTCCTCAGAGATTGCACATAAACCATTTTTCATTTGGCATAGAATATATATGTTTCTCAGCTTTTGGTTTGAAGAATCCGTTTGTAGTAATCATGTGGTTTATTTGGTTGTATATGTCTGGTTTTATATTTATTTGTTTACGAGAAGTTATTTTTATAAATGAAGGGGTAAAGATTTTTACATGCATCTGGCAATGTTTGTATCGTTGGACTGTAATTAATGTTTTGAATTATTCTTCATGTAATTCATGATCATATAAAAAAAATATCAAACTATACTGTGTCACTTGCAAAGGAATGCTTTAGGTCTAGTGTCATCCTTGCATTTGTCTTGGGAAATCCCAGTAGTATTCTCTTAGCAGTGGCAACTAATACAATCCTGAAAGTTTTCTTTTTACCAAAAGACCTTTTGTAATAGCATGTGTGAGTGGCCTGAAATCTCAACATTTCTTTCCTGCTCAATGTTAATGTTTTAAACTTTACCACATTTAAGTTTCAATCATCAACAGTGAGCAGGAAGGGAATTTGGGGAATTTGGAGGCGTTGTAACTTTAACTAAAGTTGGAGTGGATAAAGGGTAGGCTGCTGAGTGGTCCAGTGCTGTTTCGCCCGCAACACTGGCATAATAAAGTACCCAGACATAAAGATGTTTCTTCAAGCTCAGCTAAGCAAGTAGCCTACGCACTTAGGACAGTTACATCATTTACCAGACCTCAGGTGCCACAGGATGCTAAGCAACCACAGGCGGTGGGAGAAGTTGAACTAATCTGCCTAATCTAATTACATCAGAGACTCGGTTCCACCTCATTACATTTTATCTGATCAATCTCTGAAGTTGCCTGAAAAAACTAAGCGAGCTCTGTTTAATTAATACGTAGCCTACATTCATTTTTAAGTTCTTGTTTTCATATTGCAACATAACCTAAATGTTGACAAACCCTCACTTATCTCTGACATAATATAATCACTTATTTTTTTTCAACTGAGCCACAATGCATATGGCTGATAGAATTATACACATAACATATCTTAATTTAGTGTTTTTTCACTGATATGCTGGACTGATGGGGAAATTAAGCATTGATTGTTAATGCAGCCTGACATAGAAGAAAACAATTGTGTCTCGGAAAGCTATGCTAAAGGTGAGGTATGACTTTGTTTCAGGCCAAGAGTAAAATAAATAATTTAAACATATTTATTTATTTAAATCTAAAATGCCCTTGAGCAAGACACTGAATTCTATGCACCCGGTATGTATTGGTAGGAAAAAGTAAGTCGCTTTGGTTGAAAGCATCTCCGAAATAAAAGTGATGCAATATAACTCTTTAAAAAACTATTTAATAAGAAAACTATGAATTCCAAATTGATAAAAATCCTAAAAGTTTTATTTACAACAATCTTTCATATGTTATTTATGCTTAACATGTAAACATCATAAAGTAGACTGTGTACATGTAAAAAAAAAATCAGATGAGAGATGAGATAGAGGCTACAGATGTTATAGTTTTATGTTCATCACATGAAGTTATACCACATAAAAACCCATTTACTATTCTAACCCAACATATATTGCAGTTTCAATGCTTTTGTGACAACAACTGTGAATAACTGACAGGTGGTATGTGTATTCACCTAAAACATTTCCTTTAATGCTAATTAAAGTGATGAGAACAATGTTACAAAACTTCACAGTTCCCTCCATAATCTAAGCTAACTTCCTGTTCTCATCTCCGATTAACAAATGAACACAGTAAGGAACAACAGCAACCACAACAAAAGGAACTGAAGCGCTCTTACAAAATGATAAAATGTAAAACAGAACCTCAGTGTGAGAGAACATTTTGATAAAGTCATACAGTTGCAGGAATGTGAGAGATGCTGTCACACACGAGTTTGAATCTGGTTTTGTAGCTGTTCTTCCCCTTACAGCTGTGTATGAACATCTGAGAGTTCACTGCCAGGCCGAGACCAAACAGGGCTCCCAGGTTTCTCACCAGACCAACAAAGGGTGTGGTGTCAAGATGGAACCAATCTGGGTTAACACACCACTTCTTGGCTTTAGTAACTGACCAAAAAGGATCACTGTCTGTCAATTTGAGGATCAGATAGAAGCAAATGGCTAAAGAGAAAAGAAGAATGTTGGTCTGGAGGTACACTTTCAAGCTTGCATTGTAGACTAAGGGGATGTGATCAAACGCTGCGGCAACCAGCATACCTACACATCGCAGAAAACACAGAATTATTAATTATAACACTGTGGTATATGTAACATAGTATTAGCTCAAGGAATCTGTGACAGAAAGAAGAAACTCACCAGCTAAAAGGCCGAGGATAACCTGATGTGGGAAATGTGTTGCAATAAAAACCCTGGAGATGCAAACGCTTATCTGAATGAGCCAAAAAGCCATCCAAAGACATGACCTCAGAAGACGAAACCTGCAAGGATTGAAATATTTAGACACAACCAGTAATGAAGAAATCACTGATGTAATGGTAGGATACAAAATAACTGCCCACCTTTGAAAACTATGCACAGAAGTGACAATGGAGGAAGGCCTGGTAAGGTTGAGAGCAGAGGTGATCATCACATACCACACACATGCTGAGCCCATGGCGTGACCAGATGGACTTCCTGCATAAATAAACATCAAAGAAAGTGTTTGACAATGCTAGATAGGGTTACTTTTAATGGCATTAGCTAAAATATACTGCATACATGCTGACCTGGCCCTGTTTCACACGTGATGGGAAATTGCTCCAAATGTGGGAATGAGTCATTGTGGTAGACGTGACTTTCTTGCACCCACCAGTAAGGTCGCTGCCCAAACAGAAACCTGAAAAACAAGTGGATTAAAACACAAGTATTGGATTAAAACACAAAATGTTCTGACATTTAAAATGCTAACCTCAGAGTTGGCTTACCATTTGAAAATAAGATTGAACTAATAACAGCCACCCATATCATCTTGGTGCCCACATTATGACTGAGGTGAAACCAGAGGGGGAAATAAACAGAAAAAATATTACGAGGATCTCCAACAGTTGACATGAAGTTGAGAAAGCCCTGGTGTTCCCTGTAGTTGTTCTGGAGGTACTGTATAACCAGCACCCCACTGCTGTAGACAAAATCCATCTGAGGTTTCCTTTCTGTGTGCCTGAGTGCAACAGCTGCTTCTTTGGTTGGCTTCTTCAGTCATAGTACCATGAACCCCCTTCACACCGAAGATAGCTTTATATCTCAACCTGGCATCATAAATCATTCAACGGAGCCATGGCAACAACTGCAAGCGCTTCAGTTTGAGCTTTCAAATGATAAAATAATGTGTTACCAAGTCAGCTCAGCATTTTAGGAGATGTTACAAAAACTGTTTACATCTTGATTGTGTAGCCATTAGATGTTTTACAGACCATTGCTTTTATAGTTGTTACATATTAGCCATTGTACACACTAAAAGAGACAGTGCCCCACGTAACCCCCTTGATCCCTTCAGCCTCATTAATATTCTGTTTCTCAGAAATGTAGCAACAAAATGGCCTTTCCATAATACTGTGAGTGAAAAACACAGTCCATCTGGCATCCAGTTAGGCATATATAGGCCTATTCAGTGGATATATCATCACCATGCTTTCTTTACATTTTAAAACCACAGTCGTCTTTGTAAGAGCACTTGCATTGTACAAACTTGTCATTAATAATATTTTATATGTATATACTAACGGTCAAAAGATTGGGGTCACTTAGAAATTTCCATTCCACTCCATTGTAGACAGAATACCAGCTGAGATCAGTTGTTTTTTTTAACCAGGGCAGCAGTTTTCAGATTACATTATGTGTTTACATAATTGCAAAAGGGTTCTCCAATGTTTTCTCAGTTAGCCTTTTAAAATGATATCAGATTAGTAAAAAGAATGTACCTTTGGAACATTGGATGAATGTTTGCTGATAATGGGCAATGTAGATATTGCATTAAAGATCAGCCACTTCTTTCTACAACAGTCGAGAACCCTTTTGCAATTATGTAAGCACATAATGTAATCTGAAAGAAAATCTTATATACTGTCTATGCGTAAATCCCTATGTACTGTCTATGGTAAATCCTCGTGACGGATCGTGCAGGCAGCTCCCCCTCCTTCCCCTCCTCACCAGCATGAGTTCCACCAATCAGAGGCATCACTGTGGGATTGTTCAGGATTGTGGGTAATGAAGTACTTATCCAAGACATCGCGAATAAAAGACGTTTATCTCAAAACAAAGTTGGTGCCCCATGATTTTTGGCGTCTATATGAGCATAGAATCGCTTAGCTAGTCACGTCGCCATGCTGGTTTTAAGTCTACCATCGACGGTTACCATTTTATGGTTTATACTTCAATTTGTCAAAGGAGAAATTGCATTGCATTTTTACTTCCGGAACCCGCTGTGGGCGGGATGCAGACGGATGCAGACCGCGGATTTCAAAAAAGAATAACGACTGGTTCAGTAGCAAGACGTAACGTTCAAAAAACATCAACGGATGCACATTAAAACACGTGAGTAACGGTATTGCATCCACATTTAGATTAACTAGCTAGCTAATCAAGTTGTAAATCCGTTGGTTTCGTTTCCTGCGTAACGTTAGCTAGCTAGCTAAGTAACTCGAGTTCTGGGCAAGCTATGGCTGATACGATAATGTTAGCTAATCACTCGAATTGTTTAGCTAGGTTTTAACGGTTACTCTGGAATATGCTACCGGGACAAGGTAGCCCCGTTTGTGAGCTCGGTACTTCGTACCGTACGTTAACGTTACTCAATTCGAACGGAGTGACATAAGTTGTTCGTACTTCGTTCGTTTTATTGTTACTTTTTAACTGACGATAAATAACGCAAACCTTCCTCAGTCATTGTCATACTGTTATTTTGTGGTACCAACCACACTGGTAGGAAGGAATTCAGCAAGCTTCTCGTGGGAGTTGACGCTGCTAATGTTGTATTAAACTTTGACAAAACAATCCCAAAGTTCATTTCTTGATCAATTCTGAGCTGTCAACAGTATCACATGGTCCATCAGCTCAGTTGTCAGTCAAGGAGATAGATCTGTTGACATTGCATCTCTGTTGCTGTTTAATGCATGTGTTAATATATATGTCACGTTTGCATGTGTGTGTATTTTGGGCCTGTGTGTGTGTGTAAGCTGTATAATAACAGAGCCTCTCTGGGATTAATAGTGTCTTCTTTCTTCTTTTCTTCTTCTAATACTAGCTAGTATACAGTAAGTAGGCTGCTTTGAACTTTGGTTGAAGCACTGGCCCCTTTCTATTTGTTTCTCAGCATCAACAACCTCAACTTTATTATTATCCCAAAGGAAATTTAGTATGCAGCCAGACATTATACACACAAATCAGAAGAATGCACTGATGACATTAATAGTGGAAATCTATAGTTTAAAAAAAGTGAGAATAATGCTCTTTTACATGCACATGATGAGCACTGTGCTGTCTATTGTTTTTTTTTTTATTGCAGACTGTGAACATCATGACATCCATTACTGATCCAAACGTGAGCAACGTGTTCGCCAGTGCAATGGAGGAGATTCACAACAAACAGCTTAAAACATTTGGGGAGATAATTGACATGACTACAGACTTGTGCCAGTCCCACAGACAGTTTGTGAAGTCTGCACATGGTATGTCTGAGATATAATTTCCCCATTAGTTGTTGTCTTTCCAATAACTAATGTTCCTCTGGGGCCATATTTAAAAAAAAAAAAAAATTAATTATATATATATATATATATATATAAATAAATAAATAATTGCATCAGGCTGTCTTTAAGAAGTTTTTTTCCTTGTAGATTCATGTTTAAAGAAATGTAAGGACGATGAAATGCTGTTTGAGAAAATACGGACATTCGAAAGAGGTGAGTTTATGCATTAAGCTACAAAGTATTACATCTCTGCCTTACATGTGTACTATCCACTCATGAGAACAAGATTACTGAAAACTGTTTTTATCTGCTGAATAACTACTCATTTTCTGATGCACACTATGGACCCATACTTGTCTTGGACAAAATGTTGTAATGTTGCTTCAGAGGCTTCATTGTTTATGTGAAAGCGTACTTGGACTGATGCAATGTTTGTCCCCCAGACTTGGTACAAAAAAATGCATCATTGAAAAGGAAACAGCATGCCATTTCTGAAATGATATCTGAGATTCAGCAGAAGGAGATGCAGAAAGACGACATCATCCAGAAGATAGAGAAACTTAAACAAGAGCAAGCCAAGAGAAAAGAGTGTAAGTTTATATTTGAACATTTAATGATTAGTGTAGATCACATAACTTAATATGTGACTGTAGCATGAGGCTGTTTTAGTAACTGACCCCTTTCTTTTCAGTAATCGAGTCTCAATATAAAACTAACAAAAACAGACTGAGGAATCTCCAGAAAGCCAGAGCAGTCTTTCAGGATCATTTGGACATGGAGATGCGAACAATCTCTGGCAAAACACAATTGGTTAAAGGTATGTCAAACACAAACCTTATTTCGTATTTCTTGAGTCCTGTTTCTGTTATCAATCGTTGTTTTTAAACGTTAATAGCAATTAATACACATTACAATACGTGTAGCTTGTCTTGGGTAATGCCCTGACTTTCTCTTCCATTGAAGTAACAACGTCAGAATTTACAGAATGTGTTTGTCCTTGTAAAGGTGAAAAGCTGCAGTTTGTTTTCCGGAATATCAGCCCTTCAGATCAGGACAGCGCCTACGTTGTCACAATTGGGATTAAAGAAGACGGATCATACCAGAGTAAGTTACATACCCGTACTGTATATTAGAAAACTATACTGTAATGGCATTATTTTGTGCAGTTGAATGAAGATAATTGACAATATTCTGTATTTTTATATTGTCGCAATTGCCAAAGGAAAACCAAAACCAGCAATGAACTGATCCTACTACAAGTATTGGCTGTGTAGCCAAAGCCTTCTGTGCCATAGAGCTCCATTGTTGACCAATAACTATAAAAAAAAAAAAAAAAAGTATAAATGTGCCACACCGTTGCACTGGCTGACGTGTTCCTTCATTTCCATGAAATAACTACTATAGTTTATTTTGAGTCGATCCTATTTACACCGCCCTGCTGCTGTGTATATACAAACTAGAGCACCAAACGTGTATTAGTCTACCACTGAAAATAGTCCTTAAGAATTGCAGTATTTACTACTGTTTGAATAACATCTGCCTAAAACTACATTGCCCACCTCTTTTAAACATTTATGTTTTCAACAGGAAGTAATGGTCATAGGAGTGCCACAGATATATAGCAGGGAAGTCAAAAGATATTGAGAGATAGACTAATGCACTGCTGGTTTTGGTGTTTTCGTGGGATTTATTGACAATAAAAATATGAAATCTCACCAGTCTTATCCTGCAACAACCATTGTAAATGGCTTCTATAAACAAGTCTTCAATTCCTACAGTTGTGTCGAGTGACCCCGTGCTCAAGTGTTTGTCAGTCCTGGAAAGCCGGCTTCAGGAGACCAATAACTTCCCAGCATTCCTGGCAAACGTCAGGAAGGAGTTTATCTCTCTGGCACGCTGCTAAGATTGAAAGGCTGGGAGGATAAAATACAATTCAAGAAACGTCTTGCTGCAATGTGGACTAATGTAAGAAGCACAGCTTTCAGTCTGTATCTACAGTACAGGTCTGTAAACAAAACAAACTGCCTTGTCAAGACTAATACATATGGATTTATTATACATTTCTGTGGGCAATAAGTAAAAAGCTATTTAAAAAAAATCTGGACTTCTCATAATCACTGGTATTTGTTTGAACAAATTGTCTCATTATTGAGCATAGTTTCACAATTTAGTGGAAACTGCGTATTTGACATTGTTTCAAAGAAGTTTGGCGTAGAGAGAACAGATGTTCTGGGGAAAATATCTCTAAATCCTGAAACATTCACCAGTTTACCGTAGATGCTCTATAAAGTAAAAGATGAAGATGGATAAAGTAATTGCTCAGTCACAGATGTGGAAGACTCTTTTCTTTTGTCGTGTCATTACTTAGTTTAAAGTGGGTGGGGAAAAGTATATAGTCTTATTTTCCTGTGCTCCACTTTTACTTATGTTATTTATGTCAATCTGGTAAATTCACTTTTTTTAATTTTTTTTTTTTTTAAACCACTCACTATAGTTGAGTTCATCTGTACACTGTGTGATAAATAATGAAAAACATAACTTGAATAAATATACACTTAGGTATAAAAATTCACATAAAGTATGAATCCCTGCAGCATAAAAACATCAGGGAGTGTAGTGACAAAACTTATAGATCTTGACTTAGAGGAACATGCTTTTGTCTTTTATTAACAATTTTAAAGCAATGAATATCATCAGTCAGTGGTACAAACAGAATTTGTAGTTTTATTTGGAACTAGTGCAGTGCCTGTTGAAAATGTTTTGAACCGGCCGATTGCTTGGCCTGTGGTATTGCTCCTTGTAGAATTCATCAAAACCAAATTGTATTCTACCCCAAAATTACTTACAGAAGGACCCCAAACCACATAAAATGCAACTCCCCTGTACACCCTACTACTAACTTACTGATTTACCTGACGGAGAACGTTGCAGATTCAGAATGTAATCACAAAATATCACAATGAAAATGTCGAGTAATCAGACATTAACGTCATGGACTCATGGCAGTGCGCTACCCACCGGCCCGTTATGAGAGCTAATCGGCGTGTGTGTGTGTGTGTGTGTATATAGACGGTGTTGTGTCGTATGAGCGACTCATGAGTTAATTTAAAGAGTCGGGTGAAAAATCAGAGTGAGTCACGACTCAAACAGGTTTAGTGCTCAGACAGTCAGTGTGAGAGGGGGAGTGGCCAGCAGCTAGAGCGGCAAAAGCCAATGTGTGCTTCTTTTACTGATTTTATATTTAACGATATCTTTTGCATTTCTAATCCAAACAACGTCAAACTTGGCACTCGTGCCCGTAGGGAGACACCTGTCAAGTTTGAAATCCATCAGACTAACTGTTCGAGAGATATGCGCGTTAAGGCATGGATACCCGACCCGAGGCCGACGGGTCCCGACGGTACCCGACGGGCCGGGCCAGGTTCGGACAGATATTTAGAAATTATGGTCGGGGTCGAGTCGGGCTCGGTCACATCAGCGCGATAAGGCATTTGTTGTAAAATGGTGCTGCGGCTCCTTTTTAAGAGTGTGTGTGAGTGTGTGAGGTAAGTGGGCAGAAGAGCCTAGAGAAAGAGGAAGCATGTGTGTTGTAGATCATGCAACCGGAGCAGAGTTAGTGGTTATTCATGTTATAACGTCGGCCCTGGAGGTAATGAGTCTCCCCTGGTTTTCTGATCACGGTCGGAAACGAAGCGATCAGGAAAGGTTAACCCATTGAACATGTTAACAGCTGATTAACGTGCGCTTGTTGCCCCGTGTGCGCTGATGCGCTCATCTGTTGACATTTCCGAATGAAAATGAAAATACGTATGAGGAAAAACAAATGAGATTTTATGTCGGGCTCGGGTCGGGCTCTGACACAAATTTCTTAATGCATGTCGGGCTCGGGCCGGGTTCGGACACGGGCCTGCCTCGGACAGAAAAATTCGGCCCGATCCGGACTCTAATGCGCATAACACACACACACACACACACACACAGACAGACAGATGTTCCTGCAATAAATAAATAGATAAGATAGATAGATAGATAGATAGATAGATAGATAGATAAGGCTTCCAGGTGTTGCCTTTTTAACTTTTGCCACTGCAGCAGTGAATCTCTGATTCAGGGTGAGTTTTGTATTTTTGTTGCTGATGAGTCAAGTCAGTCAGGCATCAGATGATTTGACGCCGCTTAACACAGGCAGCTCCTCAACATAGGTTGATGGAAAATGGCCGGTTTTCCCATCAAGTTTGCCAATCCACCAACCATTCTCTTCCTTTCCATAAATGTCTAGAAGATCTCCTGTGAAACAAAAATTCAGTCATTGTATAAGAATAATTATCTAGTGTTTTAGATGTTCTGTACTTAAGTAGCCACTTACCTTCTTTCAAAGTCAATTCATCATCCTGTTGAGGTGTGAAATTGTACAGGACCTTACATTTTCCCATACTGCACATCTCCTGTGTTATTTGACCTGTTCAATGTTGATATTTTTAATTGCTTTAATTTCATGATGCAATTCCAAATGTGCTGAAAAGAAATAAATCTTTGTGTTGTGCTGGAAATGGATTACCTTGTCCTTTGTCATCATCAGTGTGAGGCAGAGCTCCATTAAGGGTGCTGCCACACTCTGCAGCTGCAGTTGCTTGTGTTGCAGCTGTGGAAGTGACTTGGTCGGTGGCGCTTGGTAAAGTCTCCACAGACTGCTGTGTCACAAACTCAGCAGGTCCTTTGTAAATGATGGAAGCTCTAAGTGATTGTCGGGATCTGAATGGGGTCCTCCTGAGTTTGACTGGGCGAGTCAGTTGAACAACGCTGTGCTCACAGTCCTCAGAAAGGAAAGTAGTTTGTGTTACATAATATCCTAGAACTGTAATTCCTAACCAGAAGTACTTCTGCATATAGATTGTAAAGCTCTTTGACATTTGTGCTTTTGGGCCATAAAAATAAAATTGACCTGCCTTGACTAATAGTGTATACAACATCCAACTTCTGCCACTCTAAGGGTTTGTTGTTGTTGGAATGCAAACTTGACCAAACCTTCTAAAAGGAAAAAAGGGACAAAGCCTTAACATTGACAATCCCAGGATTACTGTCTTGCATAAGAACATGAAAGCAATATCCAATAAAAAATATATGTTGTGTAATTAATATTATTTGATGACTGATGATTAAATGATTAAAAACCCATCCGAAACATGACGGGCATTGTTTTTTTTAAAGATTATTTTTTGGGGACTTTTCCCTTTTATTGTACAGTGACAGTGGTTAGACAGAAAAAGAGGAGAGAGATGGGGCATGACACGCAGCAAAGGGCAGCAGGTCGGATTAGAACCCGTGCCACTGCAGGACTCTGCCAACATGGGGCAAATGCTCTTACTGGGTGAGCCAGAGGCTGCTCCAGGGTGTTGATATTTAATGCTTTACTGAGATAAAACTTTAAATTAAAACCAGTGGCATTACAATTTAAAACCTCTCCTTTAGCCAATAGATTACCACTACGACAGAACTAGTCTATATCATTGGCGTTCCACTTCCAGGATTGCTTTTACGCTGCAGGAAATTCTCCCGGATGCATTTATTTTCCGTTTCCTTCTGCTTTTTTTGTGTTGGAATTTTAAATTCGGTGGATTTATGAGGACTATTGCTGATATGGAGCTAGATTTGTTTCTTTATTACATGCGAGAAAATAAATGATCTGAGAGGGAAAAAAAAGTATTTTCTCATAGAACATAAAAAAATATAAATTTGAAATTTTTTAAATTATTTCTGAGAAAAGAAAATCTCTCTCAAAATACTTTTTTAAACTCTCAAATATATATTTTTTGCTCTCAAAACCTAGCTAAGTCTTTGCTCTCGATGCAATTTCTTGCTCTCGTGTCAGGATTTTGCTTTCGCTGTGAAAATAATGTCATGGGCGGGGCCACGTTCCTATTGGCCAGTCGGGTGAGCACCGTCTTGTCTTGGGAGTCGAACTGAATCATTACACTGGCTGAGCAATGCCAGCCAGGGGTATCCAGATACATTGCGCAACAAGGAACAATGGCTGCCAGGTCGACCAGAGAGACCCATAAATGTAAGTATTTTCGGCTTAAAGAATTGATTTAAAAATTACGACAGTCTTGTTTTGTGCTCTACACAATCATGTACATAGATATTTGCAACTATATTTGTAACTGAAACGTTTTTAAAAATCGCTAGCTTGCTATGCTAACGTTAACGTTACATTGCTGATTTGCACAACAGTCCCGCATTTCTCTGCCTTGACTGCATGCATGTCTACATTGTTAACTAAACTCCATTAGCAGCGAAATTAGTTTGATATCCGTGCATAACACTACTTGCTTTGGAGACACATGCTTTACATATACCGTCCTGTATCACACAGGGACGCCGGAGGAAACACAGCAGCTGATCCACTTTCTGGCTGAAAACGAGCAGTAATCATTTGAATTCATTCCTGTTCATGTACCTGTACATTGTTGTTGGTTATGATACAGGACACTAATGAAAGAAATGGGGTTGGAGGGAAAGGTTACTGGCCAACAGGCATCACACTATGGTCTGGAATTTCAGAATAGCTGTAGTTTTGTTTGTTTGTGGTCTTGTGTGTCTTTTAGTTTTATACATTTGAGTGCCTTTTTTAGTGTGACATCTAAGTTATTGTTCTAATAGTTGATAATGGTTCTCTACATTTTTCTATAATGTTTTTGCATGTTATGTTTATTCTTTTGGGAAATAAAGACTTTTTTTTTTTTAACAAAAAGTGTTTCTGAACATCAATGACATTCAAAACACTGATAACTGAAACAGATAAACACACCATGCAGTGTATAGAAATATTGATTGCAAACAGACCTAAGTATATATGATGATGTACCCAAGTGGCGTCTCATTTCATAGGGGTATGTTTTCAACAACCATAGTGTGCAACAACCATACAAAGACTATTTTACACAAAACTAGGTGGGACACTTTCAAACGGTATATCAATCACTATCTAACGTTGGCTAGCTATAGGGTTGCCACCTTCCATGCAGACTAGCTGAAAGTTGTACAGGAGGTTGTATATGATGATCAAGCAGTTACTCTTCAGGTGCTTTGAGGCTAGCAAGGGCAAAGGTAGAAACTAGCTCACTAAATAAGGAGTGAAACTATCTAAATCAACATTCATTTGGCATTTGATTTAAAAATGGTACAAACCAGGTGAGTTTGCAAGTTTACCTAGCATGATGGCTAATTAGTGATTAGCTTTTCTAGCAATTAGCATGCTAATAATATAATACACATTCATGAATATGAGTGCTATTCTTTGTCCATGTCAATCTGACAAACGCATCAGTAATGGCAAACTAGCTTACATTTAGGGTTAGCCTATTTAATGTTTAATCTTCAGTGATGCTGAGCTTGCTCAGCCAGTGTAATGATTCAGTTCGACTCCCAAGACAAGACGGTGCTCACCCGACTGGCCAATAGGAACGTGGCCCCGCCCATGACATTATTTTCACAGCGAGAGCAAAATCCTGACACGAGAGCAAGAAATTGCATCGAAAGCAAAGACTTAGGTTTTGAGAGCAAGAAGAAAAACGTTTTGAGAGAAACACTTTTTTTTTTTGAGAAAATGTTTTCACACTGATAGCAAAAAATATATATTTGAGAGTTTAAAAAAGTATTTTGAGAGAGATTTTCTTTTCTCAGAAATAATTTTAAAAAATTTCAAATTTATATTTTTTTATGTTCTATGAGAAAATACTTTCTCTCAAAACTTTTTTTAGTCTCAAATATTATTTTTTGCTGTTGGTATGAAAACTTTTTCTCTCAAATATTTTTTTTCTCTTATAAAATGCTTTTTTGCTATCAGTGTGATAACTTTTGCTCTCAAACTTTTTTTTCCCTCTCAAATCATTTATTTTCTCGCATGTAATAAAGAAACAAATCTAGCTCCATAGCTGACTGCTCCTCAGATCTCTGTAGGGTAAATTGAGACCGCTAGCTAGACTATCTGTCCAATCTGAGTTTTCTTGTGCAGCGGCTCTGTGCAGAGTTTAGCACCGCCCATGATGATTCTGATTGGTTTAAAGAAATGCCATTAAACCAGAGCACGTTTTCCTCCCATCCCCGAATGCTATAGTGGAGTAGCCAGACCCTCCTTCAGCGCGCTTTGGAGAAGGGACTGTCAAAGCCAGACTACCACAGAACATACCTTATGTCCTGAAGATGATGCATGTTGTCTTACCTTGTCTTTCCATTTCACAATGCTGTCACTGAATCGGTAAAAGGACTTGGTTTTCCCCTCTATCTCAGACAGTGATAAAGAGAGTTTGTAGCGAGTGGCCTCAAGGAGATCCAGTTTGAGAGAACTCTGCATGTAACAAGATGGCATTAGTAAACACATCATCAAATCTAATTTATGATCAATTTAAGGTAAATATGCATCTGTAAACATCACTCTCATCCACTCTACACACAATGTTTACCTCATCACTCTGCTGTTCAGTTTCCTCAAGGTTCTTTTGGTTTGAAAAAGATGGATTTTCAGAATATGTTCTCATTAGTTTTTCAATTCCTGCAACGAGAATGTTGAAGGTCACTTAGAAATGAAATGAATGACATCATGGTACTGTCCATTATGAATCACTGAGATTTACTGAAAGACATTTTGTCCCCATCAGATTATATTGTGTAATTTTAGTGCATTAAGCACTTTTGTGCAGAACTTGCCTTCACGGTCTTTCTTGGTTTTTGTAATACTGTCCTCCAGACGCTGGAGTTTGAGATTGATGGCCTCTTTTCTTCGGTCTTTGGCCATCAGTGATGTTCTGTCCTCCTCCTGATGCATCCAAAACACAGACCACACATCGGTAACTAAGATAGTCTTGGTTACAATCTACCATTGATGCAATATGTGCCAAGGCTACAAGGTCTTTTGTGCTGTAAGTATTTCCTGCGCATTTTACAAACATGCTATTGCCACTAACGCACTGCACTTTGCACATTCATATAGCAGTATTTAACCTTTTATTAAATCAGGTAAATCCCATTGGGATGACTATCATATTTTCAAGGGAGACCAGAGTGCAACCTGACAACTACATAAACAAAATGTAAAAAAACAAACAGTAAATATACATAGAGCACCCTTAAAAAGACAGCCTTCATGTGCCAGGCCCTGTCACAAAATGATAAATACATCTTTATTTCTGTGGCTTGCATCAGAAGACCCCCTGCAGAGATGACTGGCTGTCTTTGAACGGGTGAGTCACTGCATCTGTGGCCTGCACACAAGCTCTCTGAGTAAGAAATTGCAGACTTACAAAATAATCGGCCATCAAAAACTCTGCTTTGTGATCTTCAGCTGTGATGCTGTTTTCCTCCACCAGGGTTTGTATGTCTTTATCCATATCCACCCTTTGGACTGTCTGTTCTATTTGCCTTTGGCCCTGGAAGTGGCAGGTATAAGTTATAACATCCATAAAAGGATTAAGTGCATACTTAATGAGCAGAATGGATGTCGGGGTGACTTACATGTTTGAGGGTCTGCCCAAAGCTGGACATGTGAAGGTTGTATCTACTCAAAATGTTGCACAGAACTTCAATTCGCTGTTTCTCCAGCTCCTGTATGATCTGAAAAAGCAGAAAGTAGCGCTGTGATGCTTTGTGTGCAGCACATTCAATCCTATGTCCTTGTCATTTACTCTGTGCAGCATATCACATATCACCTCCTGTTGGATGATTGCCGTCTACACCTACAGGCACAATTTGAACAAAAGCACTGAGGAAAATGAGTTCATAGTGACGAAAAGATTGTACAGTAACCAAAAGCTACCATTCTTTGCTGCACGTTGATAAAATGTGTGAGAAAAACAGCATGAAATAAATTGCAGAATACACTGGGTGGACTGTGGTAATGTGCTGCTCCAATGAGTGTACTTGGGCGATAGACTGATCTAGTGCTTATAGAGCATGTTCTGCAACAAAAAGCTCAATGGTTTAACTCTTATCATACATGGGGTGTCCTTGAACAAGGCACTGAACCTACCTGTTCACTCACAAAGAAGCCACTCTGGATAAGGAGAACAGCTAAATGCCTACAGTATGTGAAGCAGGAGAGTATTTTTCCGCACCTGGTAGCAGTTTTTCAGTGTATTTTCCCACTTGAGTCTCATCTGATGACCCTCCATGTTGACATTAAAGTACTCCTCATCCACCCGCGCCTGCATCTCTGCAGACTTTGTCAGCCTGTTCAGCATCTGTAGTCAAGAACAGGAGAGAACAAAAATCTTTTAGCAAACTTGTTGGCATCTTTACCAGCAAGGATTCACCCCCAGATGATGAAAATGTATGAAACATTGGTTTGGTAGTCATATACTGAACCTTTTGTTTTTCTTTTTCTGTGCAAATCTGTCTGTTGTTGTCAACAAAGTTGAACAAAGCCTCATGCTCTCTTGTTAGTCCATGCAATTTCTTCTTTATCTGTTTTAGGTGAGGACACGCAATAATCAGCATTAACATATCACTGATATGATGAAAGCAAATAGTTAAACTCTGAATAGGATTACATTTAGCATGTGCAGGTTAATTGAGGGGGAATCTCTTTAAAGCAACTTTAAACTGCCAGATTTGAATTTGAGCTGGCTACATAAATACAACTGCCTGCTGAACTTATATGAAGAATATCTATTTTTTGGTGTTTCTACATTAAATTTAAAAAGTCTTAATTCCGGTAATTCAGTTATTGCATATTTAAGATACTTCATGTAAATTCAAAGCAAGACAAAAGTATATGTTGTTTTGCAAAAAGAACAGGAAAGTGTTCAAATGTGTACAAATCCTTCATATTTAACGGTTACATACTGCATTACAACACATTCATACTACAGTGTAAAGGTTGCTATAATACACCCTATGATATATTGTGTTTCATAGCAACAGCCACTCATTTAAATAAAATACTTTCATTAATTCAAACATTACAGTCACTCATTATCAATTTTGCAGAAATGAACCTTATGGTGCTGTTCTGTAAGGTGAGCAAAGAGTGTGGTTATGGTTGGTCATAATATTTTAACTACCAACAGTACCAAGATGTTTCTAGGACTTTATAACCTAGCATGCAATGGTTTGTGGCTGATCGAAAATTTGTAAAGTATTGTAATCCTACTTTCAATGGCTGGTAACTGTTCTAACACATCATAATGCACTATTAAAGCTTATATCAACTCAGGAATGCATTATGGAGGTATCTATACATACTGAGACTCCGTCTTAGCTGATTCATATCTCTGCTATATTTAAAACAGTTGTTTTCTTTACCTTGAGTTGCTCACTCCAATTAGCAGTAAAAAGTTTTCCAGTTCTTTCGATGGCACTGTCAAGCTATTAAAGCACAGAACAGGTCAGAGACACATAATGAACAGAAGCTTGAACAGACAGATACGGTATACTGATACAAAGATAAAGAATCAATTCCATACAGGCCTCTTCCTCTTATTATGCTCGTCTAAAACTTGTCGTATTTCCAGAATTGCTTCTTGCTGAAATGCATTTCCTAATGATCTGAAATTAGAACAACACACCATATTTAAATCCAAATTGTGTGGACAGACATAGTTATAAAGTGAACTTGGGTTAAAAACTACCTGTGGGCATCTGCTCTCGAGTACATCTCATCTGACACATGACACCAGGCACTGTAGGTGGAACTGAGTGGGGAGCACGAGTGAAAAGGTTAGAGCTGTGGCCTCATTTGCCTGACACCTGCCCGTGTTTTGATCACATCTAAGTTGCTAGGCTCATACTATTTCCCATGATGTCATTATTACTGTACAGCACTTGGCAGGAAAAGGTCATGTTGAACACAAAAAGACAGAACCAATTAAATGCTGAACTGTCTCTTACTTGTTTGACATTCCCTTTGAGGCCCTGATGAGTTTGCCAGCAAGTTTTTGTAGTCCTTTGGAATAAGTTAGTTCCAGCTCAGCCCTAAAACAGGAAAAGATTGCAGCCAGAGACGATAACTGAGTCAAACAGTAACTCTGTCGTCATTAAAAGTTAGTCGGAAGGCCGTAACTGTACTGAACCTACCTTTGCTGAAAAACTGCCATAAGTTCTTTGCAGAAGTACTCTCCAGTTTTTGAAAATCGTTTAACATTTTGATAGAGTTGGTTATACTGAAAGACAGAGAATAAGGCTCCATGAGATGTTTGTCATGAAACAATAGCTGCCTGAATCAACGGAAATTCAAACCGATACAAAGTCAGGTGTGAATAAAATGCATATTAAAATCTTATTTTTTACTCCAGTGCATTTCGGAAGTACACTGTACTGAACTGGTCAAAGAAATACTCACAGAGCAGGTGCTGATAGGGTCCTTCATCTTAAGACTGTGGCTGTTTGTTGACTTTGGACCTTGGAACTTTGACCACCCTCCTCCTAAAGTCACTCATGCGGAAATCACCTGAGCTTTTGTCAGTGGCCTATACAAAGGAAAATTCCAGTGAGAGGGAAAAAAAAAAAGAACCTACAAATGTAAACTCAAGCAGGATGGCAAGTCAGTCGGCTGCAGATATAAATAAATAAAGGATAAGATATAAACATCAAACAAATGCTCTTATCTGTCACTCGGCCAATCAGTGATGACCCCAAAAAATAAGTTGCTTTATTATTTCATGTTAAAAAGTACACCAGCTATGTACTATGCAACTATTAATGTTGGTAAGAAAACATTTTTGGCAACTTTTGGAGCAGCAAAAAGAAGGTGTAGCTTGTTAGCAAACATTTGCCTATTCACACAACCAGTTTTTGTCTACACCAACTCTCTAGCTGCTAAATGCTTCACTTTGTTCACCAGCTAGTAGCTAACTGAGGGGACCTGCAGAGTCGTGGATAATTCTCTGTGGGTTTGTCACTATGAGCGACCCCTTTCACATACAAGCAGTTATGTTAATCGTTGTTAATATAAAAATGTTGATTATAGTCGCTAATATCAACAACGATGGCTCTGGACCAGGACCCTGAAACTGACCCTGGACCCTGAAACAGAAGCAACATTTTATCATCTACATGCTTTTTCTAATGTGACATATCAAAATGTCTGTAAAAGGCCTATGGCTCTCCTTATGCGTCATTTCTTAATGTTTATTCATGAATATATAAATCTCAAGTCATTTTTGGCAAAAGTAATTTCTTTATGAAATTAGAATTCACCACCAGGGTTCGATAAAGGTTTTCTTTGCTAATTACACTTAGGCTACGTTCACACCGCAAGTTTTAATGCTTAATTCGGATTTTTTGCTCAGATCCGATTTTTTGTTTGGCTGTTCACATTACCTTTAAATTGTGGCCAAATCAGATTCCAATGTGTTTAGGCCTAGTCAAGTTTTTAATTTTACTGTCTGTGTCTAGGGCTAACTCCTGCCAGCGCATAATTGTGACAAATGTCGATGTAGATTGACATAAAAGTCGCATCAAATCCACCTTGGTTGTTCACACTGCGGCCGCATTGAAAAAAATCTGACTTTGGTCTGATTCGGGACCACAGGAAGTGGTCTAAATCTGATTTGAAAAAATCTGATCTGGGCAATTGAGTGTTCACACAACTTCTGAAGAAGTCTGACCTGGTCACTTGACACCAAAAAAAAAATCAAGATTTGGACCACTTTTGCCTGCAGTCAGAACGTATCCTTAGTGAACAGACCCACACACTTTTGCAATCTTCATGTTTTTTAATTTATTGAATAACTCAAACAACTCATGTCTGTCTCCTTAGAGGACAAATGGCTTTTCATGAAATGCTTACCAGAAACGTATCAGAATACTTAACCAAATGCTTTAATAGGGAATACAGCATCTAGCCATATAAGACACACATAATACTGTTATTGACATCTCTTACACAGTTTGAGTGGAGAATGTGTTTAAAATGTGAGAAAACGTCACACATTTTTGGCATATCTTTGGGGGTGTAGCGTTGAAAGTAAACCCAGGTATCTAGCATTTTGCTAATACTTATGATGTGTGGTGTGAAAAAAACATCTGTGTTCAAGATTATTTCATCTTTAACACTGACATCAAAGTAAAGTAGATGTCCCACCATCTGCAAACATATTTATAAAAAAATAAATAACATAGAAAAACACGAACATAAGGAAAAACACACCCCCAGTATGCCAGACTACTGTATGTTAAAGTAGCATGCTTACATCATAAATTGGAATTTTATTCACTGGCTAAACAGAGAGTGGGTTGTACCAATAGGAGTGCTTTGATATTTCACTGAGTGCAGTTTGATACAAATATATAGATGAAGAGAATAAATTGCACGAGGAAATTAGTAAAGGATCAAACTGATAACTGAAAACTGCATTCACACACACACACACACACACACACACACACACACACAGATGGATGGATGGTGTCTTTAGCATGGCTCCAATGTTGTGTTAGTCAGTGTTCATCGGCATATGGGGGCCCTGTCAGGTAGCCATTGGTCCCATGATTTTTGTTGGTCCCGTTGGTGGTGCTGCTGCTGTGGAGCTTGTGATTGGGTGGGGGGCTGTCATCCTCATCAGAGCTGGACTCGATGTCACTGCGGTCGTCTTTAGAGACCTGCAGAAATAAGAGGGATGGTTGGACATTACATTCTTAATAAAATTCTTATCTGTGTCGTTATCTGTGGCAGCCATGTGTGGTGGCAATACAAATGGTTTTTTGTGTGTCAAACCAGGAGGCGTTCTGCCAATCAATATCAAGCAACAGGCTGTAAAAGCGGCCATACAAACCATTTTTGAAGAGACCTCTGAACATGACATTATTTTGACTGCAACTAATGATTTTTTAAATTATTTATAATCTCACTATTGTTTTTTCGATTAATTGCCGTATTATTTAGTCTGTAAAATGTCAGAAAATAATGGAAAATGCCCATCGCAATTTCACAGAGTTTGACCTTGTTTTGTCCTACGAACAGTCCAAACCCATACACCCATATTCTGTACATTCAATTTACAGTGATTTTAAACAGAGAACAGCATCAAAAGCGCATCATTTTTTGTCGATCAACTACTATATTTATTAACGTTGACATTATATAATCAAACATGGTATGTGTAGATTCATCCAACATAAGATTTACAATTTACTAATCTCAATTAATTTGGATTAACTGTCTGGGAACCATGAATGTCTATACAAGATTTTGTGTCAATCCACCCAGTAGATGTTGAGATTTTCACACGATAAGTGAAAACTTTAACCTGCTATTGGCGCTAGACTAAAGGGCAGGAGATCACCAAATAATCTTCGGGGGACCGGGAATGTCTGTACAAGATTTCAGGGTGTATACGTATGTACAATAGTTGTTGAGATATTTTAGTCTGGACCAAAGTGGTGGACCAACCAATATACTGACATTTGCATCCCCGGAGCCATGCCAGGAGCATATAGCTAAAACTGCTCAGATTAGGTTAGGGCTGATATTGACAATCGGGGTCATGATGAATGCAAATGATTGCATGGATGCTGGAGAATGCTGTATGAAATTATACACAAAGCACACAGTACACCATTATGATTGAGATGTTTCCCTTTAAGGCTACTTACATGCAACGGATTCCATTTTCCCACCTTGAAGGATGCAGGTTAGCATAAAGAATAGAAAGGGAAAGTCAAAAGTGGCTTTTGACAGCACTACACAGTATTTATGTACTAGCAGCAAAACACCTTATCATGCAAGAACAGGTATAAATGGAAGGATTATGCAGAGGGACCTGAAAGAAGAGCTGAGTGTAGTGACTCACCTTTCCTTTGGAGATGGTTTGGCACGCTGTCTTCACTATGAGGTAAGACCAGAAGGAGTGAAGTAGCTGCAGCAGGATCAGAAGCAGGTTGAAGACCCACCAGGACGGGTAGGGCCCTACAATCTCCCAACTCTCGAACAAGGTGGTATTTAAAATCCTTCCATAGCAACAGAGGGGGGAGGGAGATAATTAACTTGAGATGTTTCATAGAAAAACACAAGGAGTAAAAGCTCTCTCTGTTAGTGGCAGAAGCCAGTGAAAAGAAACAAGGTGGGCTCTGCTCCAGCTCTTCGTCTTTCATGCAACACCTGCCCTTTGATGACGTGTTTGTAGCACAAACAGACGTGTGTCTTTGAAAAATTATTTTGTTCATAGTCCAATACAAGAAATATATATTTAAAATTGCTAATGGAGAAAAAAGAGTGGTGGCCTGGCTTCATGTGACATGCAATCAAAACGTCAAGGATTCTTGTTAAATATATCCCTGAGACATATCCTGCAAATGGCTGTCTGAATCATCCTCCAGATACTGAAGCCATGGCAACAGTTTTACAGTAATGACAACTTTACTACTGGTGTGGTGGGGGCTGACTAAAATGTAGTGTATCATAATTTTACAGTGAAACAAAGGCAGAGAGCTGTGGGGTGTTGGCTAAAACTGTTTAAAAAGCTGTCTTACAATGCTGCACATTAGTTGTTTTTTTTATTATTAAAGACAAGCTTAAATCTAGATGCCTGAAATAGATTTTCTGTGCGGATCAAGAATGGATGGTATTTTATAGAAAAGCAGACTGCAGCTGCCCGACTGAGAAACTAAATCATGTCTCCCTTTGCTTGATGACTGATGTACGCGCTTTCAAGGACTAACATTGATTTGTGGTAAATCTGGCAAATATCAGAAAGGCCTGTTAAAATTGGCTACAATTTGAAATGCTGAATAAATGCAATGTAAAGCAGCACCAGAAAATGATAAGAGATCCTTATTAGTAAAAAAAACCAAAACCTCTTAGATGTTTTAACAAAAAGATTCAACTCCAGACACTTTTCAATGACAAAGCAATGACCATAATGTGCTGCATTTCATTTGTTCATTTGTTTGGCTTTATTTGAGATGTTAAAGCTGCTGTATCCATAGTAACTATTACTTAGCAACAAAATTCACAGAGATGTATCTGAACTGCACACCGTTGCGGAGAAAGAAGTAAAAAAGCACTGAGATCTTTGTGGCATTGACATGCATTTTCAAGGATGGTCTGCCAAAATGTGCAGAGCATCACATGCATCTGCTGCACAGCTTTTGACGTCTATTACTGCCTGTATGGACTGTACTGTATTAAAATGAAAGGCTAACATTACTTCAGTGAAGTCAGCCTTTAGAAGGATGCTAACTATGGTACACAAGAAAGAGAATTACACTCACCAGACAGGGTAAACTCCCAGCCTGGAACTTATAAAGAGAATTGCAAACATTGCAAACAGGAGGTTGCACAGTATCTGACATTTGGCATAGTTGGCCATTTTGGCAGCCTTGGTAGAAAAAAGAAACAACCGTTAATCTGGACATGGAAACAACTGCTTGAAACATCTCTGACAATATAATTAAAAAGCTCTAGTTTCCAACAAAGAGTATGTTGAACATGCACTGTGCCTGTATGATACAGTCTGCCATAATGTTCATAATATAAGGACTGCAGTTAGATGTAGATAAAGAAAGATATCTAAGCATGTAAACTCCAAACACTCACACCCACACACCCATTCATATTTGCCTCCCTTTGCCCATCTGTCCATCCACAGCCTTTACTTCTCTCACCCATCCTCACCTCTATCAGCACGTCGGCTGCATCGTGGAGACACATGACCAGAGTTCCAACTCGTGCCATGTTGTTCACGTAGGAAAAGGTGATGAGGGAAATTGTTGCCACATGGTGCAGGAACATGATCAGGAAATCCTGGGGACACAGTTGCCATGGAAATGTCACACAACTAACATACTGCCCCACGACTGTTTGAGTCACTGCATGCGACACCTACTCAGAGCGTCTAGTGCAGTGCCAACGTGTGATGAAATCACACACACACATTAGCATTGTGTGTTTGCACTAATGCATATCATTGTGTATTAATTCTTTATTTAAAAAAAAAATGACAAGGCCCCTTCTGATGAGTGCCTATTTTCAAAAATGTTCTTTGCCCAAGTGACTAGCTGCACAAAATAAAACCTCCTGTTTTTGTTTTGGTAAACCGTGTTCGTCATATGCCGCTGTGATTGGCAGCTATGAAAAGATTTACAAAGTTATGACAAAACAATAATTAATCACCACTTACACAAACAAAAATAGCAAGCTCCACCTTTTGTATGTCAAATAATGTTTCAAAGTAACTAGTGACTATATATGTCAAATTAATGTAGTGGAGTAAAAAGTACAATATTTCCGTCTGAACTGTAGTGGAAAATAAGTATAAAGTGGCATGAAATGGAAATACTCGAGTAAAGTACAGCACTTGCAGTAAATGTACTTAGTTTACATTCCACCACTGTTTAAATATGAGGAAAAATCTCAGAATCAAGCATATCACCTAAGCTCAACATAATGTAAAACAATTAAAATCGTAGTTAAAAGTGAAAATAAATGATAGTTTAGCTTTGGTCCTGTCTTGGTACAGTATGAGCCGTAAGGTGTGGGATAGCATTGAATGAAGCCCCAGGGGACTAAGGATGCAGACAGCTGGCATGGAAAAGCATTCCTCTAGCAAATCTTAAGAAATGTATCAACTCAAAGCAACCAGAACCAGTCCCAAATGGAGACAGCATGAGAAGGAGGACGAGAAGGAAGAGTAATGATGCAAGATACAGAATGAAAGCAAGGCAAGAGTGTGCGGGGAGAACATACTGGAATTGGCAGGGGATGCAGAGGACCTCCTCAGTGTAGTACTGTGCATTAAAAAACTGAAAGGAGAAACAAAAACAGACAACATGCCAACAGTCAACAAAGAGATGACAGAGTGATGGCATACACAGCATGGCATCATGAGGGCTGCTGTGAGTACATTGAGTGAAGTGTTTTTGTGAAGAGGGCAGAGCTGGGGATGGACTGGAGACAGGCGTAAGATCATGGCTGGAAAGCATGCAAATTGATACTTAATGAACCAAAAGTGTAGCAATTTTCATGACAAAAAAAGAAGATGAAAGTGGGTTGATGAATGTTTGTTCAAGCTAATCTCAGTTCTTACAAATACTGACCAAGTTGAACCTTTTTAAAACTTTATTTATAGTACAATGTGTTTAATGTGCATACAGTATAAACCTATAATCTGGAATATAAAGTTAATGTCACCTGCAGCAGTTTGCTGGAAGTATATTTAAATGGTTAATATACATGAAAGAAGGCAGTGCTATCAGTGACATGCAAACACTTGTGATATGGTACGTTTGTTGATTGTGGATTATTTTTCAGGATTAAATATTTATATAAATAACGGACTAAACTTGAAATATGTCATTCGTGAAGAGAAACCATTTCAGTTGATCTATTCTTCAAACTTTTATATGTTATTTGAGTATTGTACGACACCATCATGTAACTGACGTATTACACAAAAGCGTACACAATATCAAACAAAAACAGACTGCACCAATAGTTGGGGAAAGCTTGAGAAAGATTTTTGTGAAGTTTGATAGTGAATCCAATTTCTGAATGTTAAGTGTTAATCCTTTTTGCCCTCGCAATATTTTGTTATTTCACACATCAGTGAGAATACATTGAGGCGGAAAGCAAACAGACTAAACGTTACAAAGTCATGGCAGTAAGAAAAGAGATGGACGGCAAGGCAAAAATTATGTCTTTTCTGTGACAAAACTTCTTGCAATGGCATAAACAGAACAGACCTTCCTGACGTGGAAAAACGTGACTAAAAGTGTCACTTTTTGCCTTACAGTAGATCTTTTAACAAACATTCAATTACCCATGTTATTGGAGATGCATGTTATGCATAACTTGGTGTGACTTGCAGTCATTCTTACCTTCCTCCTGATGTCTGTGAATTGGGAAAAGAGTAAGGAAAGGTAGAAAGACAGCTCCAGTATATAGTAATAATGGATGTCCACAGTCAGTGGCTGCATAAACACAAAAAGCAACAAGGTTAAAACAAATATTTGAGAACTAGGTAGTTTTGGTAATACAAGTCATCTGGTTGTATCATGATTACTGAGGATGGGTGTATTAAAAGACTTTTACCTGGTAAGGGTAGTTGTACCAGCACTCTTTAGTGTTCCAAAGCCATGCAGTCTGCAGAAAATGAAAAGAGTAACTTAAAAATCTATATTTTGTAACATATATGAAAAAAATAAAACTAGACTATATTTTAAAAATGTCAAATATCATAAAATTATGATAGAATGGCTTAGTTTAAGACAGCATTGTAATACAATGTACTGTGAAAAAAACTAGGGATAACGCTGGAAAGACTTTGTTGTTCAATCCCTGAGAAGTCTCATATGTCATGTTTCAATGAAACCTAGAAAGAGCAGGCTCCAGGCTCCATTACCTGCAATATAAATGCAGTGTTATGCTGTTCACACACATACAGTGGAGTTCAATTCAATATGTCATTTCAGATTTAACATATCAATATTAATGTGAACATTTTTGTTTCTAAAATACTGAATGACTGAAAGAGATTTTGTTACAGTGCATACTTTGACATTAAAGGAAGCTTGATTACAAAGGAACCAGGGGGGTTCATCCTCATAGGAAGTCCTGAAAAAGGATATGGCATCAGGACGACAAGAGAAATGGTAACTGTAATACATAAGAATGTGTAAGCAAACAGTGACCCATCACTGTGACTGAGTTTACATCTCCTGCTCTCCTCTCCAGACTTGATCTATTAATAAATCCCACAGAGACTGGAGCCTGAGGCAGGGATTGCCAGGCCAGGGAATTTGCACTATTTGCACAAAGTGCTTCATCATGCAACTTGTGTCTTTGAGAGATTTGTCCTACTCTGCTATCTCAACTATTGCTCTTATGCCTTTTTTAATATATGAATGTAATATAGCATTCTATCTCAGCCACATATTTCATTTATATTTAACTGGCACATTGGACAAAAATACCACAAGTTCTAACTCTCACAAGTGTGGCTCATACTTTCTAAACAAGGAGAGCTGTGTTTAATGCTCTAATCTCCTATATCCCCTGAAGTACGCGTGGCACAGCGACGCATGGTAACATTATCATTATCGATTTTCAGAACCTTGGCAGAAGCATTTGAAAGGTAAAAGTGCTTCGACAAGAAAGCCTTCAATATAAAAATTTTTGGCATTATGTTTGTTAGAAAGGTTGGCATGCATGTAGCTAACGTTAGCCGCTTAAGCTAATGTTCTTGCTAGCTAGCTCACACAGAGGATAACGTTAAGCTAATGTTAGTACCAGAAATGATGGACATTAACGTTAAACGCCAGCATTGCGGTTGGTTTGCTGGTATTAAAACGTACAGTACTGCCACTGTGCCTTGAATTGATAGTTTTTCATGTTATGAAGTTATGAAGCACATAGAAAACACGTCAAAAGTAAAGCATGCTAACTTTATTTTGAAGCGCTAATTTAAGCATGTGGCTGGTTCATAGCCTTGAACCAGCCCAATCGTAATATTATTAAAGATATATTTAAAACAACAACAACCACCACCACCACCATATTCTACTGTTAACACTCAGCATCTTTACGTTACTCTGAAGCAGTAACGTTAGGTTTAATGTACTTTACTGTCAACAGGTAGCCTAACTCTAACTATATACTACAGTCATCTCAATTGTTATTTTGCAAGCAGGCATTTCAAGTAACCATTGGAATTACACATCCTACATGGAATGATAGCCAGCAATGGCACATATCATATGAATTCCAGCAGCAAACATTCAAACAAATCATCACTGAGTCCTACATACTTTGTGAAAAATGGATTTGCATATTTAATGCATGGCATTGTTTAGCATTGGTAATGTTTTTTTTTTCAGCTGCTCCCTCTTTCCTTTTAAAATCCATTATTAATGAAAATTTGTGCACTAGGCTTTAATACACATTACCTTTATATAATTTGTTCCCTTAGACCAGAACATCAATTTTACTTGCCAATCTCATGACTTGGCGCTAATCATGCCAGAAACCACAAAATTTTCATCCTAGCCATGTACTTCAAAATGTGCTGTAGAAAATGGTGTCGAACCTCAGTGACTCTAAACTAACTAACTTCAGTCATAACAGCAGGCTGATGCTCATTTGTCTGTAAGGAAAGCTTACCTTTTTAAGGAAACGCACTCCATAGGTAAATATGTATAGATAGAATGTAAATCTCCACCTGAAAGAAACAGAGAAAAAAAATATAATGAATATAAAGACTTTTTTTCCAATGTATTTTGGTAACAAACCTTTCATTACTTTTGCAATCTTTACATTTTGTTTTTGTGAATAACAGAAGTGGTTTTAAGTAGGCTGTAGGCTAAATATGGAGAACCCCTGCCTTGAAATTGCAAGTGTAAGATAAAGTAGCCCTTAGCTGTACAGTGTGTTGCAATTCTTTTAATTTAGGCTTTTTTTCTTTCTCTTTTCAATTTTGTCAAGTCTAGTCTATAATACAATTATGGATTACGGTTAAGGATGAATAAATTAGAGGGAAAGGCAGAGTGTTTTAATATGTTAAAACCAATTTATAGAGAATAATGCAGCTACATCACATCCTGAAGGCAAATAATTTAGATAAAAAACATAAACATTACCAGGGGACATGTACATGAACACAACTTGTTCTGTAAACTGCTTATGTAGTTCTGTCCCTAGGTGCAGCACGCTGTGGCACACTATGTGGCTGTCATGCCTGTAATCAGAAATTTGAAGTGGTGTGATGTGCTCATACTTCCCCACATCTACAGTCTGGGGTGAGTCACAGAAAATAGGACATCAGTGACTTCACATTGGTGAGATCCGGGGGCAAAGACAAGAAACTAACGCTGTCCCAGTCCATCTTGATCTGTGCTTTATATAACCCTGCACATAATGTACAGTAACTACAACAACAAAACAATGGTAGGGAAGGTGATCATGAGGTCTGAGCTTACAAGCAGAGAAGAAACTGCTTCAACCGACACTTCAGCGATCAAAGCCTTGCTGAGCAGGTAGATGTGCATATGTCCAACTTATAACAGTCAGCAACTGAGAGGAAGGATTTAAGACTGGCCAACCAGCAAGGCCCCCTTTCCACACAACTCTGGAAATTGCATCAGACAAAACCATATGTGTTTCTACAGGGAACAAAAGCTAATTATGTCTGATAGGCTTGAAAGAGAGACCCCCTGTTGTGTGTTATTGAGTTGTCAGAGCATTTCACAGATTTTATTTTTTTAACCAATTAGATTAAATGTTTTTCCCAGTCGAGCCTATATTTTAGGATATATACATTCATTTCTTAATACAGTGCAATTGTTTTATGAAGCAAAACGTACGGAACAGGCAGAAAACAAAGCTTGATTTCTGTGACATTGGAGAAAATGTTGACTGATGACGCCCCAGGCTGTGACAGAAGCTGTACGACCTGTGAGAGGAGTTTTTGCATACTTTAAAGGTTGTGCCGTGTGGTTGTTCCAGCTGACCTCAAATCAAACACATTTTGACATCCAGAGCCTCCAAACACAACATGACACGAACACGCAAAAAGAGAACAGGATAAATCAGCTTCTCCAACAGACATAGTCCTTTTTGGTGAATGTTTGTATGATATGCAGGATATTCATTTTTTTACTTTTTAATAAATGCCAGAAAAATTCTAAGCGGGTTGGAAGCCGTCATTAACTGTGCTTGATAAACCATATTGTAAAACCAAATTAACTGGACAAGTCTACCTGGCACATAGTAAAGACTGTTGCATGGCAACTAGTTCATCAAGCCTGCAAGAGTCTTTTTCAAGTGCTGAATCGCTGCTACATAGGTACAATCACAATGACTCACCACTGCTTCCCGTGAATAGTTACAGTTTTTTCCGAAGTCAGGCACATATTTTTACGTTTCTTTTTCAGATACAGTGTTGATAAAGACTGGTTGTGGGAAAACTAAAATGTTATTAATTTAATTATCCTAGAGCTGCTGTTTATTTTCTGCACATAATGTAGCAGAAACTAGCCAATTACAATTGTATATTCATTAGTGCTGGGTAGTAACTGTGGAACAGAATTATGTTAATGTATTATGATGAACAACTTACAAACTGTAGTTTATATAACAAAATAAGAGTAGGCTTATGTTTGGCATATGTTATGTATGTATGGCTTATATCATAATAGCTTGATTATACATTAATGAATCATTCATGATATCTGATGAGACTATGGGTTTTAAATTGGGACGGATCCACTGATTGCTATTAAATCAAATGTACCTGTTTGGACAAAGCATTGCATGAGAAAAGGTAGCAATGTGACTGTAATGCAACTTTGATTTGATCAAAAACTCAGTAATGAGGCTGGCTTTATTATGACTGTAGCAACTAGCTTTGGAATAAAACAATAAAAAGCAGACCATGCTGGCTCATTTAATTCCACATTGTCACTTCTCCAGGTGGGTAGTCTGAGCACCAGCTGGCTGATACTGCTTACATTCAGATGGTTCAACATGACAATTAGTCATGAAGATCAAGCTTTGATCACAATTCAGTTGTGCAAAAGCCTTGATATATTCCCTCTTTGCTTGATATTAAATTGGCCAAATAAAAAAAAACTTGTTAATAGACAGTTATTTTACTGTGGCGCTAGAAGACTGTAACTAATTAAAATTAAGGCTGTGGTCTCTCAAGAACACATGTAAATGGCTCATCTCTCAGCTGTCGTAAAAGCGTCTGCTGAGCACAAACATAGATGTCGGCTGGGTGTCTGCTGAGCTACTTCTGGGGAGGTGTGTTGGTTAAAAGGTATGAAATCATACACCAACATATCGGTCATAGGAAGAGCAGTAATGAGAATACTAGTAATCTCAGCTGATATTAATAGCATGTTTCTACAGAGGTTAATTGCCTAAATGTATTTTTGAGAATCAACTGCAGGCTTTGATTTTGTATCTGATGAAAGTAAAGAAGAGGAATGACAAATTATGAGATCATAGTTAAAGGCTAATAATTGTCAAGAAAATGCAAGTATTCATTTTTGGTTATTAATCTGATTGTCTCGCTTTGCCAGACCCACCTCCACAGCGCTGCAGAGGAGGGTCTGGCTAGTCCAAACAGCATTCCTGGATGGGAGAAAAACGTGCTCTGGTTTATTGGCATTTAATCACAATCGTCATGGGTGGCGCTAAGCACCGGGCAGAACCACGGTGCCGCTGCAAAATAGCCTCAGGAAGGAACTTGTTTTGGTGGAACGTGTGTATGTTCAAAAGTTGTTTTAGTCGTGCAACAGAAAACTCAGATTGGAAAGATAGTCTAGCTAGCTGTCTCGATTTACCCTGAAGAGATCTGAGGAGCAGTTAACCATAGTCCTCATAAATCGACCGGAGTTTAAAATTCCAACATCGATAACAGTGAAATCCGGCGGAATTTCCGGTGGCAACGGTCCAATCCCGGAAGTGGAACGTCGTGGATATAGACTAATAATATGATAAAACTATGAGTCGAGGCATTATAATAAACCACCCAACTCAAAAACAGCAACAAAAAAAATGTATTGGAAAAGTTTAGCATTTGGAGGAATTTGCTTCCTTAACGAGAGTTAGATGCGAAGATCGATACCACTCTTGTATCTGTATGGTAAATATGAAGCTATAGCCAGCAGCTGGTTAGCGTAACTTAGTACAAAGACTGAAAAACTGGCTCTGTCCAAAGGTAATAAAATACATCGACACATACCAGCACCTCTAAAGCGCACTTATACATATGGATACACCCACGTTATATCTTGCTTCTTTAATATTTAAGTCAAAAAACAAAAATGTGTGGTTGTGAGAGGTTTATGCTAGACTATATCTTTGCTGGGCACAGTGACTTTCTGAAGTCTAAGCTGGTTGCATGGCAACCTCACACTGATGACAAGACCACAGGAAGTGACTGCGCCCGTCCAAGAAACAGCCCGGGATATATTGAGATACACTGTTAATTAGCTTTAGAAGTGCTATTGGTATTTTATTACCTTTGGGCAGAGCCAGGCTAGCTGTTACCAATGTTCCCAGTCTTGGTGCTAAACTAAGCTAATCGGCTAATGGCGGTAGCTTCATACTTAGCGTACTGTACAGATATAAAGGTGCTTATTAATATTATTATCCAACTCTTTGCAAGATAGGGAATACATCTAAAATTATTATTCAACTTATAAACAGATGAAAGGTGAAACCATTCCATTTGATCAAATACATCAAATATGAACTGAAGCCAACGCAATGATAGATATTACAAGATAAAAATAGTAAATATATTAAGTGTTTTAAAATCTTGTCACAGAAATACCCTCTATATTTAAAAAAAAGTTCAAACGTTTTGCTTCAGATGATTTCTTTGTTCTCTGTGAAAGCAGAGAAGAGAAAGGAGGAAGATGAGATCAGACAAAAGGGGCAATTGAGGACATCAAAGCCTGCTTCTTCCTCCGCCCGCCCTAACCAAGGAGAACTGACAAGAGGAGGGACTCTCTGGTAAAACTACCCTGAAAACACGGCTCACCTTAATTTGTCATTTAATCTAATTTAAAGGCTTTAAATTAATCTTTCTTAACACAAATAACTTCTGTCACTGTGGTGAAATAATACTTGTATCCAGTGATTTTTCATTGTTTTTTGCAAAGGACCTGAAGAATTTCAGTTTCTGTTGTAAAAAAAGAGGTTACTGTAGGTTTCTTGCAACAAAAAAAGAAAATCAATACATGAACTTGTTGGGATGTTTTTTTCTGTATTTACTGGGGAAACAGAGGCAGTAACAATAGCTGGTAAACTAAATCTATGCAGTGTCTTCATTATTTCCAGACCAGATGTGTCTGCTACGTACTCTCTGTTTGCATTATGAAAAGACAAAGAATGCTATCAGTCGGCAACAGCTGTGCATGAGGGCCTAATTAGAGCACAATCACTGCTGGACGGACTGAAGTCGGCACTGTTTGGAGAATTGCACCGTAAGCAACTGAGACAGAAAACCTTGCCAAACTATTGCAGAGCTCAATATCGTCTGCAGTCAATTATACTGCATGCAGATAACAGCATTGGTACAGTTGCTTATACAGATTGAATGCCAGCTAAGCATGTTCAATAAGCTCACAAATATATTACAGAGGAGAGCAAACTCAGTCTCTTCTGGTTAATAAGAAAGCAGGTTTGTTTTTACAGATTCTTCCGTTAGGTTGTAACAGGAGTCCAGTGGTTTTCTCAGCCAGCAGTGTTCTCCTGAGTGAACAGCAGCCTCAGGCAGATCAGAAGATGTGAGGCTCCCTGTGTCTCAAACTGCCAGATTGGCTCTACTGGTGTCAGACATGACTCTACTCTGACAGCCACACTGGCTTGTTGGCCTTTAACATCACACTGTTAAGTAACAACAATCTCCCTGATGGCAAATGCTCTACTGCAGATTAGCCAATTCTGCGTTACGACACATTTGACGATCATCCCACAGCAGCACCAGCATTCATGTTGCAATCTTTATAAGCCATGTAAGATACAGTTACGGTTTGCCAAAACTGAAGTACCATCATAATGGTTTCTCAAATGTGAGGACATGGTCTTGGACTGTTTGGAAACAAGCAACATTAAGCAACTGCAGAGTTTCCCTTCATTTCCATACAATATGGAAATTAACTTGCAGGAACATGAAATAGTTATCATGCCTGCTTTTACTACTGTCACAGGTGTGTTATTGGCAGTGCAGCCTATTTGAATAAGTCTTCACTTACAACTGTATTACCAGTCATCAATAAAGTAATAATACACATGATAACAACAAAGCAGATATGATCTTCGCTAACTTAGGCAAGTTTAAAGTCTGCAAGTTCATTTCCACAAACTTGAATTTTATAACATGCAGAGAAAAATGGCTTGCAGCTAATTTAGGCAATGCTATATGTTGTGGTGTTAAAAGTGAATTTTTGACTTACATGCTTTCACAGAATCGGGCGAGAGTGCTGGGCTTCTCCTGGTTTCGGCGTTGTCTGAACCAGCGCTGGATGGTCCGCACATCCCAGTCGAGCTGCTTGGACAGGCCCTCCAACCTCTTCTCATCTGGGTGCTGGGAAGACAAGGTACACACTCTATGTCTTAGATGTAGTTTTCATTGTGGCACAAATGTCATGAGATAAAACATTAACAATAATGAAGTGAACACATGCACCACCTTGGTTATAGCAGTGAAAACCTTCTCCAGGATAGCATTGGGTTGTGCTTTTTGTGGCCCGTTGGCTTGGATCTTCAGGCCCATGGCACATGGTCTTGCAATAAACCTGCAATTAAAATATTATCTTCTAGATCAACACATAGACATTATCTTTTTGGTGAATTAAATGCAAATTGTTTAAATTTAAGGACGGGACACAAGTCATGCAATCACAAGGAAGCACATGCATATCCATAAATTATTTACAGGTGCTGGGTAAGTTATCTGCACCTGGACACGTGCATCTGCTTCCTCCCAATTCTTCTTTTACTCTACCAGAACATGACAATGTTTTGACCACAAATGGTCTTCCACGGGATATCTTGAGGAAGACCATTTTTGGTTGAAAGGTTGACATTTACATGTAGAATAAAAGAAGAATTGGGAACGACACAGCAGTGAGAAAATCATATTTTTTGTCCTTTTGACACAAAGCATTTGGCATTATACTGCAAGCCACTTTACAAACCATGTGCAATCTGCACATTTCTGATTGCATTTAGTAAAACACTTGAATTGATTTTTATTTTGGCAAGCAGTGATGCGGGGATAGGCAAATAAGTTAACAAGTCAACTATGTAAATATACAATGAATACATTCATGATAGGCTATATGCATTATCTCATGGATTTAATACATTTGAGTCATACAGTAGCCTTCTCTGTTTCAGATGATCTTCACTTTATGAATTAACATACTGTGTTTTCAGGGATAAATACTGAACATGAGTGAAGGGTTAAGTGGGGCTCACTACTCCCAGAAGAGACTTCTGACACACATATGCATGACAGGCATTGCTGTGACCATCATGGCTCTATAATAGGCTAAGATGATGCAACATGCACCATGTCATAACTGGAGCAGTAGAGTTAAAACAAACCACCCGGATTAGTAAAAGGAGCCTGTCTCCAGCATGGTGCTTTGTTGAAATTCAGGTTTGAGCTTAGTGGACAGTAACTGGATTTGGGCAAGTATGGCAACTTGGCTGCACTGTGTGTGTGCTCTCTGACAGATGCATCAAATGCAGACAGCGCGTAATGCTGCGGGCCTGCAGGAGAAGGATGATCAACCGTGGTGATTTGTGGGCTAACCAGATAAGAGGCAATTGTTTAGATAACAGACTGACAAACATGGACAGCGGGGTGTGCGGCATCATTCACTGGAGCATTTCATCGACACAACAAAACGTACTGTACCACAGCCACATGGATTACCGCATGTGCTTAGACCCACCTTTCGAAAACCAGCCGTATCATAAAGATGCAGAATGCTAAAGGACACGCCAGATAGAGATCCTCGGCTTGCGGGAACGTTGCTTCATCTGTGTTTTTTAAGTCAGCCCAGGTTACATTATGTGGGAGCCAGAACCTCTCGTTCCAAAACCACGCCAAAATACCGGCCATCTCCCTGCAGCAGACACCGTGACCGGGTGGAAAGAGAAATCGACGGCCCGCTGTATCCCGGAGCTCTCTCGCAGGCGATCTGACCGTGCAGACTCGGCTGATGATGAGATATCCGTACGAGGTCGCCGTCCGTCCTCTTCCCCTCAGCTATCCCAGTGTAGGGAAGTAGACTCAATCAGCTCCTAAGCAAGTGATTGGTGCGTTGAAATGTCATGCAATACAGTCAGTGACAGTGTAGGCTATACGTTACAGTATGCCAGCTATACAACAGCGTAATCAAGGTAAACCACTTTTTGTATCGCACCTTTAGAGTAGGCTAACTCAACCTAACAGTGGAGGTAAGACTGAATGGCTTTTTGTTTAGTTTATTTCGCTAGTTTTACACATTTATTGGTGTTATTTTAGTAGGAAACCCACAATATCCTGCCTACCAGGTGAGGCGTCACCTTTAATGTATTATTATTGCCAAACTCAAACTGATCATTAATCAATTGTTAGTACAACGGTGAAATTTAAGCGCAATTAGAATGGTAACACTTGAGCGATGGGCTTCAGACGACATCATGTTGGTAAACCACGCCACCTAATGACAGTTTTGATGTAGGCTAGTTGACCTCAGGGATGTGAAATTCATTAATTAGGCATATGTGACCTAGTATTGTTATGTTCTTTAAATGGAAGAAAACCAAAGCTTCTCTCTTGGGGCACCTATAAACTATATGTGTTTATAAATATATATATTTTGAGGCAGTTTGTGGTGCTCTTGAACTGTATTGCATACAGAGAGGTGTAATATCTTGTCCAAACATTTATATCACTGGAATATTAGAAACATCTCTCATTATAAGGCAACAGAATCACAAACTATATAGCCTCCAAAATGACCAAAAGTCAAATTGAGACATCTTTAAAACAATTTTAACAAAACACTGCGTATCATAACCTTCAGGGATTTATTGCATGGTTGTTCTATACACTGCATTCGTCATAGCTCAGTGTAAACTGGCAACTCAGTGTATATATCATATATAATCCACAAGCACAGTACAAAAGATAAACATTTTTTTCATGTTTTATATGCTGTATGCGAAATACAACATAATCATTAAATGTTAATAAGATAGTGCTGCTTGAGGGTATATTTAACGATTCTGTAGTTTAATTGTAGACACATTATATATAAAATATAACAAATAGGGCAGCAACTAATGATTATTTTCAGTAGGCTATAGATCAATCTGCCGATTATTCTCTCGCTTTTCTTGTCCCATCAACAGTCCAAAACACAAGGTTATTCAATTTACCATCACAAAAAACAACAAACTTGAGAACATAAATCGATTAATGGATGAACAAAATAGTTGCTGATTAATCTATTGACCAATTGATTGTTTCAGCTCTAATAGCAAATCCCTATGTTCTATATTTCTGGATGGATCAACGGTGATACTTTGTCCTTCAGTGATCATACGCTGCTGGACAGTATAAAGATGTGATAACTCCATCTACTGGCCAGTGTTAATAACGTCACTTGCAGTTTTGTCTGTATGTGACATGAAATCGTCACACAAACGCGGCGCTACCATGGCGTACCGTGTCTCACACTACATCCATGGCCTCACACAGCTGCCAACTCGGTTTACCTGATAATAATAAATCAACGTCCAGGTATTTTAACATATTAGCTGCTTAATACATTTATTAAAAAAAAAAAAAAGAAAAGAAAACTCTATTAAAGGTCTGGATTGCAGCCTTTGCCGCATGATTGTTTCCTAAGACTATTAATAGTTATTTTCATCAATGCATGTCTCCCTGTGTGTATTGAACCATTGTGTCGTCAACTGGCATGTCACTGTATAGTGTGCGCGCGTGTCTGTATGTGCGCGCATGTGTGCAGTCCGTTATTTTCCGGGTTGTCTCATCGCTGGCGATAGTTGCTGTGCAGCAGTCGCCAGCTGACATTTGTACTGAGGAGGTGAGGTCAAATTTCTCTCTCTCTCTCTCTCTCTCTCTCTCTCTCTCTCTCTCTCTCTCTCTCTCTCTCTCACACTCACTCACTCACTCTCTCTCTCTCTCTCTCTCAGTCTGTCTGTGAGATAGGCTGCTAACTAGCGCAGAATCATCATCATCATGGCGGATCAAGGCGAAACTCCGGCTCCTATCCTCCACCCGCAACCAGCGCTGACAACCAGCTGGCCAATTACCAGAGAGTCGTACGAGCTGCAAGAAGTCATAGGTTAGTACCCGGAGATGTGATGAACGCTATAGCTATATTAATATGGAAAGGCATGCCGCGGCGGGTTATCAGCTGTGGATGACGATGAGGGGCCTACCGGCTTTTTTTTTATATGCGGTAGCCTCCTGCAATGCTTTGCGATGCGGATGTGAACAGGCACGTTTTGAGACTACCGGTCTACATCAGCTGTGCTTGCGACCCTGAGGAAGCCGAAGCAGTTGAAATGCAGGTTACTGTACTGGGTTGGAAATGTCACTTTCCCTAAGCGTGATTTTAGTCGCTCAGATGATGGAGACCTACTCCAGCAATGCCGGTTTATGGCACGTGTCCAGTTTATTAGCATTACTAAAATCACAGATAATGTGGCAATGTGTTATTTCACTTGTGTTATCTGTGATGGGACGTCATCTCAAGTGAGCAATGTTTTGAATGTTAAATGTACTTAATACTAATGATAACTTAATAAATAAATAATTCTATAATAGTAATAATTATAATGGTGACAATAGTAGTTAGACTAAAACTCTGAGACTCAACTCCTTGTAGGGCTGTAGATAACTTATTCCTGTTATTGATTACTCTGTTGCCATTTCATGTTAGAAAAGACTGAACAATGCCCATCATATTTTCTCAGAGCCCAAGAGCGATGTCTCCGATCAACAGTCTAAAACTCAAAGATATTTAATTAACAATCATATAACAGAGAAAAGCAGCAAATCCTTATATTAGATAAAGCTGGAACTAAAAGATCTTTACAAGTTTTGCTTGTTGACTTAACCGATTACCATAATAGGTGGTGATTCATTTTCTGTGATCGATTAACTGACTAATTGTTTAAGTACTTACTCTCACAATTGATATGAGTCAAAGGCAGTGAACTGCATGTTCAATCAATTGTTAAGTCTTGTTTACCATCCTCGAATAAAAACGTTGGACAATATATAGTCTTTATGTGTTTTATGGAGTTGTTATCATGATTAACCCTGTGGTTATGTGTTTTTGACACTATTACTTGGAAGACTAGTTATATATATATGGATTGTAGGATTTTCTATTGGATTTTCTTCCTGTAATTCAACTTATTTCAGAGATTGAAAAAGTTGTATCCTTACATAAGTTACAGAAGTTCAGTGTTGTCATGAATAATTACATTTTAGAAATATTACTGAATAACAACAATGAAAATCTCAAATGTACTGACAAAACGCAAAAGTTGCCTGAATATTTTTGGCACACTGTGTATGAGCTAAAATGTCATATCAATACTGATAAGAAGTAGCACCACAGCTGTGTACTGCTGACTGTAATGAGTTAGTGAGCCCCCCCTCTCTGTTCTCATAATCAACTGGTAAGCAGTGAGATCTCATGCGTTCTCTCCTTCTCCTTATCTGCCACTAACAGTTGGAAAGCAATAAGCTCTGTGTCACAGCTTCTTGGCATGAACAACTTCACTACTCCAGCGTGGCCTGATTTGTAATGACCTAAGTAAACAACCTATTACATAAAAAACTGTTCTGTAATCAAAGTCAGTTTATGTCATTGTCTGCACACATGAAAGATGAATACCATAACACAAACACAAAACCTAAGGCACAGAAGGCCAGACAAATACCGTAAAGCCACAGAGTGATGCTGAATTTAAGAGTTGTCTACCAGCTGTGTGTGCTGTGTGTCCCTCTTTGCTCCTGTCCACTTTGTCATTGCTCTGTTGTGGCTGTGACTCCAGGCAGCGGGGCCACAGCTGTGGTGCAGGCAGCCCTCTGTACCCCCAGACAGGATCGCGTCGCCATAAAGAGAATAAACCTGGAAAAATGCCAGACAAGCATGGATGAGCTATTGGTGAGTACAATAAATGTGGGCTTATTTTCTAAGTTAGTGTGCACAGAGTTTTTTTGTTCTACTATCTAATGCTGTACTACTACTTTTTTCTAATCCATATGATTAATTTCTGTGTCAGTCTGACTAGCAATATTCATAAATGCACCTAAAGTGGTTGTAATTCTGAATAATTTTCTTTAAGGTTGTATACACTGAGATGTAAATCAATTCCTATTACTACGTTTCTCTCTAATTAGAAAGGAAGTGCAAGTTGTGAGAAAACGTTGACTAAAATCTGTTCAGTTTAACATAGTTTGACATGTCATATCCTGTCATTTCCCCTTTCACAATAGAAAGAAATACAAGCAATGAGCCAGTGCAACCATCCCAATGTTGTCACCTACTACACCTCCTTTGTAGTGAAGGATGAACTTTGGTTAGTCATGAAGCTTCTGAGTGGAGGTAAGCTTCAGCTGCCAAGCTACCTGGGACCAAATCTACCTCTGGCTTGATAATACATGAATGCTCAGTGAATGTGAAGATGCTATATGTTTGTGCTTTGATCTGCTGCCAACTATGTAACAGCTGCCTGGGTTCTAACTCACTTATACTGTAGTTGTCTAACATGAAAAATCGTGCAGTTATACAGAGTATATTAATTCTCTTTTGACTATGTTTATTACAATCATATCTATTAGGGCTGAACAATGAATCTGAATTTGATTGAAATGGCAATGTGGACTAGTGCAATATCCAAATCGCAGGTGGCGCAATATTTGTATAGGCAAAATGTCTTTCAAAATATCATTCTAAATTTAAATATTCTGGTGCTGCAGAGATTTCCCAGCCTACAAATCGTATCCTACAGACTTAAGAAAAAAATCTTTGTTTGGTACAGATATCACACCATGATAATTTTAATATATTTTTCAATGACAATGAGAAAAATAATGCAACAATGATCATTCGCTCCTATCAGTCCTTCCAGAAAAACGCGATTATGCGATCGCATAATTCAATGCATAATCAGCCAAAGTCCGCATATTCATGCGGGGACCGCATTTTTTTCAAATATGCTGCACTTTCGCCGCATAAATTGCCGATTTCCGCGCAAAATATGCGGTGCTTGCATGATTTCATAATCCTCGCATTTTCGTTGCAAAAAAGTCACATACACTTAGCAGAAAGTTGAAAAAATGTGGCGTTTACTTCACATAAGAACAGCCATTTTCCCCTGTTGCCATGGGAACGTTATGAAGTGACGTAATTACGCGACGTGAACATCATCGAAAAGCAGGTGTTGGAGGTTGAATTTGACATGTACTTTGAGTCTCTTAAGTTGGTATCCAATAAGAAACCTATCTTGATGTCTACTCAAATTTCTTTGTTTAAGTGCTCCTGCTGTCTATATTATTAACGATTTTTGAAAGTCTGTCTCTTTTGTATCTTTTATTTCCCTCTGTTTAGACTATTACTTTTATTTTTACTTTAATATTATATTATTTGTATATATTTTTGTATCTTATTTGTTTACTTATTGTAGTGACTGAATATCTGTAAACTATTTTTGGAAATTAAGTTTAAAAAAAGCAGGGTGTTGGGGGAATCACTTTTTCTTCTCTTTTTCATCAAATGCAGTTTTTGCAAGTTCCCGCAATTTCATCGCATAAAATTGCATAAATATCCTGCATATTCCATCGCATTTTTTTAAGAAAACATGCCGCATAATCAATCATTTTTTCATCACAAAAAAACTCAGCGTTTTTCTGGAAGGACTGTCCTATATCGTTAATCATATTGCAACTGCAAGATCAGTCAAAATAATTGCAAATAGATATTCCTTCCAAATCGTTCAGCCCTAATATCTATAATCTGTACTTATATGTAGTTAGTAAACGCGACAACTGGCAAGAAATAAGACCTTAAAAGTAAAAGTTTTGTTTTTCTTTGTTAGTCTTGCATATAATAATCAAAAAGGGCTATCTTATCTGCATTTCTAATACTGTAAATATAATGTGACAATTAATCACACAAACTGAAACTCACCATCTAAACGCCACCGCTGTCTGTCTGTGGCATCGCGGGTTGCAGCTGCAAACATAACAGAGACGACCAACGTGCACACAGCTACCTTAAAGCTGTAGCTTCACCTAGTGGAAAAATCACGTCATGCCACTGGGTGTTAATGCTCGTGAAAAATAATTAGTGTATCTTCCCCATGATTTTCATCCACTCCAAAATCGAATTGGTTCTTCCTTGGCACATGCTACACCCTTCCACCAAGTTTCATGAAAATCGGGCCAGTAGTTTTTCCGTAATCCTGCTGACAAACAAACCAACCAACCAACCAACCAACAAACAAACAAGCAGACAGACTAACCAAAAACATTACCTCCTTGGTGGAGGTAACAAGCTGAAAATATAACATTTTTGGTGGAGGTAATATGTATTCTTTCAGCACAGTATTTTAGGCTGGCTTTATTACAGTTATAAGGAAGCAGTAGCAGACCCTTGGTTGCATGCTATTGTAAACAGCTTATAGCTCTCTCTTGTGAAGGAATTATAGCATGGATGTTACTCACTCTAATGTACTGCCTATTATGTTTAACTGTTGAAAGAACAAGCGATTAACAGACACTGAAGTAATTTGCGCCTGAATATTGATCACATAGTGACTCAGAGTAACACTGCAGCTGATTTGTGTTTTTCATTAATATGTAAAAAAATAAGTGAGTGAGAATTAGAGGAGTGTTTTTGTTTTTCTGTGGTGTTTTTTAGGCTCGATGCTGGATATAATTAAGCACACAAACAAAGAAGAGGACAGAAATCGAGCGCTAGATGAGCCTATTATTGCTACTATATTAAAAGAAGTCCTGGAGGGCCTGGACTATCTGCACAGAAATGGACAGATTCACCGGTAACATGTTTACCATTTTAACTTTTTTTTTGTTTTTATTCTGAAGTTTGCTGTTTTGATTTTAGTTTTTGATCAGTTTATTATAAGGTTTAATAAATAATACAGTTTATGATATGTTAGGGGTAACGGTAGCTCAATCCGTAGGGACTTGGCTTGGGAACAGGAAGGTTGCCGGTTCAAGTCCCCGTACAGACCAAGTACAGACTGTGGAATAGTAGCTGGAGAGGTGCCACTTCACCTTGAGCAAGGCACACAAACCCCAACTGCTCGGGGTGCCTTTAATGGGCAGCCCCCTCACTCTGACATCTCTTGATTAGCGCCTGTATAGGTCCTGCTCGTGCATCTGTGTGTATTTTGGGCCTGTCTGTAATATGTAATATATCAACAGAGTTGAAAAATGTAATTTCTCCCTTGGGGATCAATAAAAGTATCTCTTCTTTCTTTCTTATAAGACTCATGAAACTAATTGTAAGAGAACCTATAGCAACAACAATCCCAGTTGAAAATGTACATATATTCTACATAACGTATAAACATTGAAAAAAGTTGTCACTCTCTGGATAAGAGAGTTAAACAAATGGCTTAAGTTATGAGAAAATGTAAAATGAATCAGGTGCAGTCATATTAATGGGCAAGCAGTGCAGTTGTTGACTGTTGATTCATTTCAAGGTCACTGAGAGGCAGGATTAAACCTCTGTCAGCCCCTTGGGCAGAGTTCCAGATGGTGGTGGGCTGTGGGATTCGTTTACACGAACGGAAGAATCAATGCTGCTCCACATGACTTTGTTGTTTGACTGTGTTTGCCTTTTGTTGACCTCAGGGATGTGAAAGCTGGAAACATACTACTGGGAGAAGATGGATCCGTTCAGATTGCAGGTGTGTTCAACATGATGCTAATGTTGTACTCTGTTACACTCATGCTTTTCTTTAATTTAATACGACTAAAACCATAAATGCACAAATGGTGGAACTGAATTCACAGACTGTATGACTACATTAAAAAGGTAATGCATATTTTGACCACTTTACCTGTCTGTCACAAAGGTGTTTTAACACTGATTTTTAAATTAACAAAAAACTGTACTGTATATTGTCATTTTGTTATTTTTAGATCTGCTAAAAAAAACCATGACTGCAGCCGTGTTCATTTCGACACATAGTTCCACATGTTTATCTATATTTTCAGATTTTGGAGTAAGCGCATTCCTAGCCACAGGGGGGGATATGACTAGAAACAAAGTACGAAAGACATTCGTTGGCACGCCATGCTGGATGGCGCCAGAGGTGATGGAACAGGTGAGTCTATCTCTATCCATACAAAAAGGCAGCTGCTGGTGTAAAGTTCATCATGTCTCATTCAACGTGTATTCGCCTGAGTTTACCTCTGCTGCGCTTAGTGCTAATCCATTTCATGATGTAATGATATTAGCTGATGTATTTTTGACATGTTAACCACTAAAATCACGACATTAGAACAACAACATAGAGCCCCAGAGATTTAAGTGTATTTGATATTACAGCTTATTGTAATTATATACCCACAGGTTCGAGGCTATGATTTCAAAGCAGATATATGGAGTTTTGGAATTACAGCCATAGAGTTAGCAACAGGCTCTGCACCCTATCACCGCTACCCTCCCATGAAGGTGAGTGTTCTAGATGGTGTTATTGGGTGTAAAATAATCAGTGTGGTGTCCTAATCACATCTATTTTTGTGGTTTTCACCAGCACTGTCAAAGAAAAGAAGAAAGCAGTGCCAATTAACTTTTACTTAACTTTCCTCTAAACCAATTTGTTGCTGCTGAAATGTGAGGGCGGTTCTGAGCATTTTTTCTTCTTGTCATTTTAGGTTTTAATGCTTACCCTACAGAATGATCCACCCACTCTAGAAACGGGTGTAGAAGACAAGGAAGTGCTAAAAAGATACGGAAAATCGTTTAGAAAGCTAATAACTATGTGCCTTCAGAAGGATCCTGCTAAAAGGTTAGGCCCACATCCCATATATCAACCAAATATGTCAGTGAAGAGTGCAATTTGTGATCAATGAAAAGCACCCGATTAACATTCAGATAGTGCTGTGTGGTGATGTGTTTTCAAGAATGTACTTTTCTTTATCTCTAGGCCTACAGCTGCAGAGCTTTTGAAGTGTAAATTCTTCCAAAAGGCCAAGGTATTTGTTTCATCTCAAATGTTTGACTTGTTATTAGTGTTATACTTTTGGCCTCATGCCAACTCCAGCAATGATTCAGCCCTGTATGATGAGGTTTTGTATTAGTTTATGATGGTTATACATACCTCAATACACCGAGCATCATACAGTATAAAAGGGCACTGTATGTGTTCATCACAATATACTATTGCAGAAAAAATGACAATGGAAAAAGGAAAACTTATAAATCTTTCCCTAATTGAATTCTATATCTTATATCTATATCCACAATTCTCTCCTATGTCTTTGTCCATAATTGGAAATAATGATTGGTAACACTTTACTTGAAGGTATTGACATAATCGTGACATGACACTGTCATAACTATGACATGACACTATCATGAAGTGTCATAAACGTTATAAACAAGTCATAAACATTCATGACTTCTGTCATTAAGTGTCATTTGGTCTTTGTCATGACAAGTTGACATTGTTTGGGTTGTCTTGATTATGACAACTTGACATTAATCAAAGTGACATTACCAGAAGTTGTCTTGGTCATGACAACTTGACACTAAATGTGTTTTGGATGTCTTTGTAATGACAACTTGACATTAACCAGGATGATATTACCAGAAGATGTATTTGTCATGACAACCTGACTTTAAATTTCTTTGGAGTGTCCATATTAAGACAACTTGACATTAAACAGGATGACATTATGTCAAGTTGTCATGACAAAGACATCCTCTGGTAATGTCATCCTGATTAATGTCAAGTTGTCATAATCAAGACAACCCAAACAATGTAAACTTGTCATGACAAAACCCAAATGACACTTAATGACAGAAGTCATGAACGTTTATGACTTGTTTATGACACATTCATGACAGTGTCATGTCACGATTATGTCGATACCTTCAAGTAAAGTGTTACCTAATGATCTTTTACAAGGGGTGCCCTTAAGTTCTAGTTCAGAGAAATGAAAAGCTGAATATCTCAAAATAGAGTAATTATATGTATAATCTGTTAGCATAGTTTGTATAGTGTTAATTTTATGAAGGGGATTTAGCAGGACCAAGTACTGACACCTCACCATTGTTTCCATTTAAACTGGTTTAGTCACTGGTCTACCTTTAAACATTTAAAAATAATAGATAACTTAACCTTAAAAACCTTCACACACCTTTTGTACTTCAACCAACTTAGTTGATTTCTGATGGTTACCATTTAAAAACACAATACTTTACAATACAATACGATATTTTGATTCGTAATTTGATTTTTTTCTTGCAGAACAAAGAATATCTGGTTGAAAAGCTTTTGTGTCACGCACCAAAGATTTCCCAGAGAGCGAAGAAGGTATGTTTACTCAAACATTCCCTGTCAAATAACTCAGTTCGTGACTAAATATGAACAAAGTATGGCAGTACAGTATGTACAGTCAACAAAAGCTTTGCACTCTGACTTTCTTAAGCACCTCAAACACTTAATGCCTAAACTGTAGATTATGTAAAAAAAAAAAGAATATGGGCCACGGCAGCAGAAGATATACTGAGATCGTGCGTCGGTGGCTCCCAGTGCAGCTCTCTATATAGGGCACCCACCAGGATTAAATTAATTATTACCATTAGAAGGGAGCACTTTATTGTTCGGGGTGCTTGCTCAGTTGCCCACTGGTCACAGTTTACTGGGAGGAAGTGCAGTTTTCAGGCACAGCTGATATTGGTTTCACATAACACTCCGCCTGGATGGCCAGGACAGAAATGGGAACAGAGGGCCATTGCCAGAAGGCAGAGTGGCTGAGTGGAGGGGTGGAAATTCACTGACTCCTAGGGAGTAAATGGAGGGCATAGTGGATAGCAGGGCTGTTACTGTGTATGCATGTGTATTAATGTTACGCACAGACATGAAAATGTGTCAGTAAAGAGGGAGGCAACTGTTGTGCGAGTGGCATCATGTTGTTGAGGTTTGTTGATAACTACAGGCATCTTTAGCAGTCACAACAATGAATGGAAAGGCACTTATTGCTAAACTGGTGTGATGATTTATTTATTAAGCTTTGTCAATACAGTTTAATACAGCGACCACTTTTCCAATTTAGACTGTATTCACATCTCTGAAGCAAATTATGTGAGATTTGATACAATGAATGCACTTTCGCAGACTAGAACCTATATGCTGTGGAGCCATTTATCCCAAAATGGAAATGCACAATCACGCTTACTGTAATTAATATTACATATTTGTATGTGTGGAGTCCTGTTAAAAGTATAAAATAGACAGCATGCACAATAAATACAGCCAGGTAATGTCTGATTCACCTGATAGCTTTGGTGGGTGAAATGTATAATTCACAGAGCCAGTGTCCTTGTTATTTTGTGCTGATTTGACCTGCACAGTCATCTCTATTATACACTGAGCAAACATTACCCAAAACTTGCAGAGACAAGCAATACTGCCGAAAGATTGTGGTTTCAGGATGCTGTGACCTCTTTATATCAAGACTACCATGGCCTCGCTCTCTTAAGATCTTGTCCAGTTACTCCCAAACCTCCTTGACTTCTTTAAACTGCAATATTGTCCCTCTGCCCTTTTGCACCTCAGTTCCTTGGTGTTCTTGTTCTGTTCCTGTAGTTTCTTTACTATGTGGTAAACACATGCAACTCTACTCCCAGGAAACAAGTGCTATGTGAGTTTAAGAGACAAGACTTAAAGCCAGACAGCTAAAACCATGGGACCTAACTTCCCCTTGAACATACTCCAGTAAATGAAAAGGAGATGGCAGATCCTCCAGTCAGCTGTCATCAACAAAGTACTTTTTAATTAATCCTTAATCTGATGAAAGGAGGGAGAAACTCAAGAATGATTTCCTAAAAAAATAAAGAAATAAATCAGGAATACAGTGAAATCGTCTCTGATTGCATCATATTTGAAATATGAATGTAAAACAAAAAGATCATGTTCAGAGTCATATAGTATGAACTCTAGATGTATGTGCGTTGAGTAACCAACAGAGGGCACCCTGACACCCACAATAGAGCTTCCAAATGGAAAATTGAGTCTTTATTGTAAAGATTCGAGATTAGTGTCTTACAACCGATGTGGGCTTGAATCACTGATTTGTTAAAAGTTGGAACATATAAAGTTATTCATATTGAGTTCAAATGTATGGACCATTGCACAAATCATGATGGAATACTGATTAAGTTCTGCATGGACTCTTTCTGAAGCCTAAAAATACAGGGCATTTTACCTGCATCAGTTTTATCCCCTGCATACCCTGATATCAGCTATAATTAACACTTACATTCTGAGCAATGTTTCTATACTTACTATTTATTTATAGTTATAGTATATTTAAATAAATTTTCATACATTTACAGTGGGATGATTTTGTTAGCTGCATGTGTGTTAGTTAGCTTATTTGGGTGTGTTTTTAAAGGAGCCATGCTCGTAATTTCGTTCGTGTGTTACATTTCTGTGTTTTGCTGAATGACAATAAAAGGAATCTTGAATGTCGGTCGGGTGATCGTGTATGGCTGCAGGGTGCATTGATCTGTGTCTGTTTTGCTCAAGGACCCTGAGCAGAACTGGGGGAGCCTTGGTTCTATGTCAGGTTTGGAAAAAAAACCTGACACCACCAGACCGGTAGTGCTTCTTTAACTTTGCCCTTGTTTAACGCTGGGGCATTTATATGACCCTGGTGCTAGTAGCTTACGTGTGCTGTCTCTTCCGTAATACTGTGGTGCTTTCATATCTTACCTCACACTGCTAGACTAGTCATGTGTTGCTTGCTTTACACACTTCTCCAGACTGTAGAGCTGCAACAAGTAACAGGCTTTAGGGATGACTTTGCCATACTTATTTGCTTTATCGTGCTGGTTACATTTGCAGTTATGCTACTACTGGTGTTTAACCATTGGGTATCTCTTATACGTTGCCACTTTATATGATTTATAGAGTTTTTCCCTTGTACTGTGCTGTATTCATTGTGCTGTACCCAGGCTGTGCCTACTAAACTGATACAATTATTATAAGCAACTAAATGCAATGGTTTCTATTGGAGTACTAAGCCGTTTTGTCTGTCAGTGTACTGTGTACTGTATCACCAGTGTTGTAATGACCTTTGAAAATGAGCCAATTGAATATACAACCTACAACCTATCTGATGCACCAGGGGTCTGTGAAAGATGTTTAACAAAAACATTTTCACAAGATCCTTTTCCTTTTATAACAAGATATTTTTAATGTTATTATGACATATTTTCTCATTATTACTACATACCAAATTATTCAGTTATAACAACATAACACTTTATCATTACCCACATAGACTAGACATAGACATCATCTGCTGATCTTTTTCTGGTTTTAACAACATATTAAAGTTTGAGGTTCTCTCAGTGTCAGTAGTTTCTCTCAGGGAGGGGGAACTTTATGCTCAGCACAAGGGTTCCAGTGCTATAACATAAAGGCCTGTAAAACCTAATGGAATCATGGATAATGTAAACCACAATTTACATAGGTGTTCAATTAAAAAATTAACGATCAATGACGTTGTTAAAATTAAGTGTGCTGCCTGTGTGTTGTGATGGTCCAGGTGAGAAGAGTCCCAGGCTCCAGTGGCCACCTGCACAAGACAGAGGATGGAGACTGGGAGTGGAGCGACGACGAACTGGACGAGAGCAGTGAGGAGGGCAAGGCAGCGGTGAACCAGGGCAGGGTAGGTGGGACTCTACAAAGGCCAGCCTCAGCAGTGTGTATTATTTCATATTTACTCATGATCCTTTATATTCATCTTCAAATGAGTGTAATCAAGTTTCATCACACATTATTCATTATCATGATTATTGTTTAGATTTAGCTGTATTTGTCATTGTAACAAAACTACAATGTGCACATGGAAATTCAGAATTTGGGTTATTAAGGTGTTGGTCATTATTGTTGCATGCCATGTCTAACCTGTAGATCGACCTGTTATGTAACTCTTCCGCTTTGTCTTTGACCCTGTACATCCCTTTCCTCCCTGATCCGTCAGTGTTTTTTGGATAACCGATGGCTTATCTTTGAGAGAGCCCATCATGAGGTTGCTGTAATGAGCTGGAAGATAGCTGCAAGGATTTGAGGCAGGAGGAAGTAGGCAGCTATGATGAAAGAGCCCTTTGATAAAGATACCCAACTTTAATGTATGATGCAACAAATAAAATTTTACCAGAAGTTTTGATTTAAGAAATACATTGTTGAAGATAGTGTTTTTACAAGGATCTCAGGCTTGTTTCTTTTCAGCAGTTGTACTGCTCTTTTTTTTTTTTTTTAAAGCAAATAAGTTTGGACCGAATGGCGGATGGACAGATGCAGAAACAGACATATAGTATATGAAAAAAAACATTAAGGGTGTACATTACAAGTGTTTTGCTCGTGGAGAAACAAAAAAGGAAATCCATCATTATTATTGCTGTATACCTATGAATACAAATGTAAATGTATGTTTGGTTTTTTCCCTCTAGTCACGAAGGGTCAAAGATGAGGCCAAAGATGTAAGTTAGCTCTTCTTCTCATACACCAGTTTTAAAACGCATTTAAAACTATAAATACATTTTTTGTATTTTGGTGAAGAGGCAAAATAAACTTTATCCTCTCTGCTGATGTAGAACTTGGCACTGGCAGAGGGGCATTTTTGGAAATGCAATTAACTTGACTACTTGGGCTGAAGCTTGTGTAAAAGTAATGAACTCCGTTATGAATGTTTATTTCAACACACTAATCAAAACAGCCAAGCTCTGTTTTAGTGTCTGACAATGCCAAAAAAATTGCTCCTCTTTCATTGTTTTAAATTGACTTTCTCGTGTTGTCTTTATAAGATGAGCTCTGATTTGATATTTACCAAGGATGTAATAGCATTTTGCACAATTATGCCTCTCATTTTGTTCCTCCTAGAATGAGGAGAATGCCAACAATGTCCCTATTGAAGGGTTGTCTATTCAGCATCCCCAGGTGAGGGATTCAACCACAGTACTAATTTGTCATGATTCAGTGACCTTGATGCCTCAGTGATTGTCTGTGTGTGTTTGTGTGCATCCATGCATGTGGATACTGCACATGTGTGTGTGTGTGTGTGTGTGTGTGTGTGTGTGTGTGTGTGTGTGTGTGTGTGTGTCTGTGCACGTGTGTAGGTAGGCGAATACGTGCGTGTGTGTACATGTGTGAATGTTGGTCTCCTGGAGGGATGCTCTCAGCAGTAATAACTCAGAGTAAATGGCTGTCTGACGGTGCCAGCTCAGTGCCTGGGTGTATCTCAACTAAAGACTCACTGCCATTGCAACCCATTTTCTAAGGCTATTGTCATTTTGAAAATGAGCCAAAGCAGTTTGAGGTGTAGTCTTGTGCTCTAGTCACCAATTAAATCTAACAGCTACTCAGCAGTCATTTCTGTCCTCTAATGCCCCCAGAAAAAGAGCTCATTTGTAATATGGTTCTGATAATGGTAATTGATCCGTACACACCTTTATGTCTTGTTCCTTTTCTTTTCCCATACAACTTCCCCTGCAGCTGCAATAAATGGAAGACATTTTTCAGAAAAAATAAAGCACATGGGCACTTGATTTTTTTTTCTGACTATATGTTTATCTTACAGTTACCAGAACCTCTTGCTTTGCAGTAGAAGCTGTGTGCAAATCCTCTTCCTCTTTTCGACAGGAAATATTTTTGTTTGTCTGATCTGTAAAGCTCTAAGTTTACAAGGTAAAATGCCTCTTCATCTGATGTTTTCTCACGCAGGTTGAACCATATGGGAATACACCCTACATTCAAGGTGCTGTGAACATGGTGCTACGGCTAAGGTAAGAAACATATTTATTTTCAGAACATTTTCTCAATCATCGGCTGATACATTCGGCGATCTTAAGAAAATATGAATTTGGTTTACTCGTGGCAACATTCTGTTTCTGTGGAGTAAAAGCAGAAATGCCCAGTAGATTTAAAAATAATCTAATTATGTTTCTGTATGAATCATCACTTCACTTTGTCCTAAACATGCAGGCCATTAATATACCTAATGATCTTTGCCTGCTACAGAGGCAATCTGGCATTGCCAGGGATCCCTTCATCTCCCTTTGTCTCACCGCTTGTGTCGTAGGGAGGAGAGGGTTACACTCCATTGGTTCTCTGGCTGTACTCCACAATCTGCTTTCCTCCTTTCATTGCACCTTTTGCTTCTTGCTGTACTATTCCAGACATTGCTGTTCATGAACATATTTTAATGGCAAAGTGGAGGCTTGTGATGTACTTTAGATACTTCCTGTTAGAAAACAACTACATTTACCGCCCTTTCACTTTAACATATGGAATAAGGAGGAGGGCAGGTGTACACATCACAAATACATTATCTGTTTATCATATACATTATATTTTCCTTCTCCGTCTTACTCAGTATACAAACACACCAATAGAGAAAGAGAGAGGGCATTTTAAGGGATGTTTTGTTAGACAGTAGCTTTGCCTGTAGCTCCCTGATGAGCTGGTACACACTATTGGTTGAACAGACATCTGAAGGACCCTCCGCATGCGTCCAGCATGGCACAGAAAGCCATTTTATTCTTTGCTTAATAACAAAACAGTGGTCTGGATGCAACAGGGGACGGCTTACTGTTTGGTGGCAGGCAAACAGCCATTATTCTAAACTGGTGATTAAAATGAATTGCCAGTTTCGATGGTTTGGGCTTTTTCGGTTCCTCAGTTTCACAATTTATTGTTGTTCGAGCTGTGGAGTTTATGGCTCCAGCACAAGGAGCAGATTGTGTTAGATTGTGTTAGTCAGATGTGGTTATCAATTGGTACATTCACAACATAAATTTCCATTGCAGCTCTTAATAAAAGTAAAAATACTGTTCTTCTGGTAACTTAAGAATGATCTTGTAAAGATTTGTCAAAGCAGAGTCGTGCGGCAAATTAATTAATTTCTACACAGAAATTCCACGGATCATTCACTGTGTCTAATATGATGATTACCAAGGCCTTTCACTATACGCTCGTCTTTGACATGCTCTGAAGTCTGACATAGGGAATGTGTTAACGATGGGATTTTTGACTAGAAAAGACACACTTGAGAGAACATTACATTATATTTGATGTAGCAACAAGATTAAAAAAAACCTTTTGAAAGGGTGAATAACATTGAGCCCCTCTTATTGTACAAATGCTGTTCTTTATACTATCAACAAAGTTATCTCCATCTGAACAGCAGATGTTATGTTGACTTAGAATCAGTCGTTTTAAGAGCATTTATGTTCATTTATTAAGAGAAACTTTACCTTTTTTATTGTTGAAAAAATTTGGCTAGTACGTTTTAAAATGAATCAGCACAGAAGGTATTATAAGATGAGAGACTGCATCATATTTGGGGATTTTGTTTTGGCTGTGTTCCTATGTTTTGGGTGCAGATATTTTGGGCCGTATTTAGTGCAAGGCTGCGTAAGAAGAAACACTGTATTTAAGTTGGATGATAGATGTATCTGGAATATCAATGTTGCTTGGCTTTAATGTAAATTCAAAGCAAATAGTTGTTTTTTTTTAACTTTTAACTCGTCTGTTTTCAGGTTAAATTTTTATATTATTTATGGTATAAAAATGTTATATTACGTATGGGTATTATGGCAAAAACACAACAATTAAACCCTAATTGTAAAAATGTAAAGTTAAATAGTGAATGCATGAAAGTAATTGCATTTGAGAGAGCAATGTAAACAGCTAATTTGTCTTCTCTCTCTACTGTTCAGCTGATTAGCATGAGTTCATGGTAATATGATCCCCTCTGTAGCGGAGACGGGGGAACAGCAGCAGCATGATTGGATTTTTTTCATCATTTTGCTTGGCACTCATTCAATCTTTTTTTTTTTTTTTTTACAAAGGCACAGAGGTCTCTTGAGAAGAGTATTGTCAGCAGTTTGAAGGAGAAGTTCAGACTTGCATAATATGCTTGCTGTTGCGATGTCATTGGAGCTTAAATAGCACAGATGCAAATTGATTTCACTGAGCAGTTCAGTCAGTTGACATTTACATGTTTTCTAAAGGTTCTTCTATATAAAGGGTATGTAGAAGTTGACTAATGTCAGAGTAGCTTCTGCAATATCTTCTTGATAAATCTTAGAGAAACAGTAGTGCCTGCAATGCCATCCATAAGCCTGAAGTTGGGTTTATAGCTTGCTGCCATCTTCAGTTGTTTTGGACCAAATAAATCCTATCCACCTCTGGCATCTAGGTGTCGCTAGTACAATAACAAGCCCATGCTTCCTCTTGGGTTATCCCCTCCAAGGAAATGTGCTTGCAGTTAGTTAAAATAAATTAATTGGATGCAACCTCTGACAGCCAGCTTCCTCCCCAGGGCCTGGGGGCGACTAAAGAAGGGAAACCCCTGCCTCATGAAGCATAAGCAAAAATAATAGCAGAAGACACAAAGAAAATATCATATCACCTCTTTTTTTATAAACTTCTTTCAGTCATAACAGTGAATTCTGCCCACACATACAGTGCTGCTCATAAGTTTAGGAACCCATTCCAAAGTTGACTAAAAAGAGGAAAAAAAATTAATTTAAAAGAAATGAGGAAAAATCCAACCTTTAAGGACACCAATTTCTTTTGTGAATGAATAATGTATCGTAAATAAATAAATGTTCTTCCTTAAAATACAGGGGGCATAAGTAAGTACACCCCTATGTTAAATTCCCATAGAGGCAGGCAGATTTGTATTTTTTAAAGGCCAGTTATTTCATGGATCCAGGATACTATGCATCCTGATAAAGTTCCCTTGGCCTTTGGAGTTAAAATAGCACCACATCATCACATACCTTTCACCATACCTAGAGATTGGCATGGTTTTATTTCAATTAACCTAATAGCTGGTTTGATTTGCATTGAGAGATGATTTTATGGAAAGTACCCAATTTTTTTAATTAAGGCATTAAGATCAATTTCGAAAAATTGGTGTCCTTAAAGGTTGGATTTTTCCTCATTTCTTTTAAATTAAGGCATTAAGATCAATTTCCAGAAGATGATTTTTTTATTCCTCTTTTTAGTCAACTTTAGCATGGGTTCCTAAACTCATGAGCAGCACTGTATACTGTTTGCATTTATGTGTAAAGAAACTGCCTTCCTATCAGTGTGACATAAAATTAAGAGTAACACTAGTAGCATCTGTGTGTTGGCCTTGGCATCATAGTTTGCTGCATTTCTTTGATATATCTACATTTTCACCATTGTGATCTGTAATTTACTGACAACACATCACCTGGTGTACATGTGGAAAGATATTTCTACCAGTCTCCATTATGTTTGCCAGTAAATGTTTTTTCAAGCCTCTACCTAATATGACAGACCTGTCTTTAGTTGTTAAAAAACAGTATGATTATGCTGTACCTTTTTTTTCTTATTTTTTTTCAAAAGAACGTGTCATAAACCTGTCATTGTCCAGTAGGATACAGTCATCTCACATACGCAAGTCAGTTCACACTGTTAAAAAATAAAAAGCGGGCTGGTGGGTGAAATGCTAATTTTACTGCTGTTGAACTGTGGAAATTTTGACTCTTCACAGTGGTATTTAAAAAGGATGCAGATTTTAGGCATGATTTATTTGGGCAGGATTATGATCCTCTTTGCATACATGTTGCCTTGACAGCCTTGGCAATGTGTTTCCTCTGCTTCCTCTGCTGGCAATAGGGATGTTGTTTATGTCCATCTGGTCCACCAGAGTTTTTTCTTTTTCAAATGTAACTCTCAAATTAAAAAAAGTCAAGCTGACTCACAGCTAAGCTGATAGTAAATTCTCACTCCCACTATGTTGTTTAGACTTACTACTAACAAACTCATTGCAGATATGTTTTGTTTGCTTTTGCATGTGTTGAATTATGGCTCTAATCTCAATTGAAATGAGTGTTGTGGGCTGTAGACTACAAACTAAATTAATCTTCTCCTACCACACTTCTTTTGGGCAGCACTGACACGTCCTATTTTTATCAGCAACAGCTACTCCCCTGTCACACACTAATTTAAAAGACAGATTTTTTAATGCAAATGAATGCAAGTTGAAGCTGCAAAGAGGCTGGAGGGCACATTTCATTAATGCAGTCAAACAAGCTGGATTGATACATGCCTCTTTTCTTTTTTTAATTTTACTGCAGTCTAGGGTTGAGGATACATACCACCTCAAAGTTGCAGTTACATTACAGCATTATTTAAACACTAAAATCGCAAATCACATCTAATCTTCACAGAATCACATAGCATCTAATCTAATCAGGTAAATGTACACAGATAAGCAGATGCCAACATTTTCTGCAGTTCTTCATTGTGACGAAGGCTCTGTCACTTTTGGATGGCACATGGTAAACTCACTCAGGTCACAAAGCACCCAGACAGTTAATTTGCAGTTACACATTTGCAGTTGTTTTGAGAAAAGTAACATTTTTTGATATCAAAGAATAACAAATCAGTGGATGCAGCAGGTGTTAGGTATGCAGGAAAAGCAGTAGGCAGCTGTTCCTTCATACTGCTGCTCACTATGTGTAAAACCACTGAGAAATGTATTCTGAAAGTTTGTTCATCCAGTGCTACAGTACAGCACATTTCTCCCACAGGTGTTCTGCTTTTATGGTAAATCAAATCATCTTAATAATCAAAGTGGGGGAAAATCTAAATTCAATTTAATGTCCATCACTTTTTTGTGGCAGCACATTTTCCTAATCATTGTAGGAAAAGGTGATTTACATTTATTAAAACAACATTTATCAAAATGAGTTATCTGAAAGGCGTTGCTGGTAGTGACGATTTCAGACGATTTCAGACTCTCCTCAATTCTGCTGAGTGAGTTCTGAGTGTTTTCTTGCCTTTTCAGCCTATTGATTTGGTTTTCTTGGCCGTGACTTAACTTAACACTCTCACCGCTCCTATCAGAGCCTTTTTTTCAGCAAAAAAGCTACAATGAAATCAACTGTTCGACACACAGACAAAGTTAGCGACTAGCTGGTGAACATAGTGGAGCATTTTGTAGCTAATATTTTCATCAGGAGCTTTTCAAGACCAAAACCAGAGTTTTAAGGATAGTGAATATTGGACTACCATTTATCATGGAAACCACAAACACAACTCAATTCTTGCTGCTTGCTAGCATGTTCACCATTATCAATTGGTGCTTGTTTCCACCTCCCCCGAATGCCCCCCAAAAAAAAAATATAATAAAAAAAATATAATTGACGCAGGTTGTGCTAGTTCACAAAATTCATTTGCATGTTGACACACAGCCCTTGTCTCTCAATGTTTCCTAATGTTCTGCAGCTTAGTCATGTCTCTGCACTTGCAACTGTTAACAGACAGAGATGCACACATTTAAATCTGAAATTTCAGATATCACTTGTGCAATCACACCCTCCTGTCTCTTCTTTCAGGAACTCTAGAAAGGAGCTGAATGACATCCGGTTTGAATTCACTCCTGGGCGAGGTAAGAGCTCTGCCTATATGGATTTGAATGTGTTATACCCCCTGTGATTACATCTTCAGGCACAGTTTATGTTGTGTGTAATAGGTAATGGCATTGCCTGTTCTCGTAACAGTATCTAATTTGATATCTAATACAATTACCTGCTAAGTGGAATGCTGCAGGCCCAATATTTGTCATGTTATTCCCTCACCAGACACCGCTGATGGCGTTTCCCAGGAACTGTTCTCGGCCGGCCTGGTCAACGGGCACGATGTTGTTATTGGTAATGTTACACGTCTTTATATTAGTATATTGTGTTGTCTGAATACACACTTGGCCTAGCTAAGCCCATTTACTGTAAAACATTTAGAGAGTATCAGCATTTTCCTAGAAATGCTATTATCAGAGATGGACATTTCATTTGGCAAGTCCACAGAACCTGACATAACTAAAACTGATAGCAATTACTTGTTTTTTTCATCTGAAATATAGTATGGGAACCGGTAAAATACATAAAATATCTTATTTTTCTAGTGTTGATATTGACACTAAACTTATCATATTTTACTGTTGTAAAACATGTACTGAAATGCACTCTGCATATTGTAAAACTTATTTGATATTATTTGAACGTTGAATATGTTGTTGTATGCCCTCTACATTACAGTTGCTTCTAACCTTCAGAAGATTGTAGATGACCCAACTACCTACAAAGTATTGACCTTTAAGCTGGTGAGTTTCCAGATGATTGATGGCTGATGACACACACTCCTGGGTTTGTCCTGGTTGACAATGTCGAGCCGTAAACAGCTTATTGATGATAGGTCCAGTGAGGAATGTGAGAGCTGGAGTTATTAGAAAGGCCACAAACAACAAATAGCTTCAGCATGAACCAACATCTGTCGCTGAATGTTTTTCAGTTGATGACACAAGGATGTTTTGTTGTGAAGGAGATTGGAGGTATTACTTGATAGGGGTGGGTGAAAAAACGATTCACATAAGAACTGCGATTCTTACCCTCCATGATTCTGAATCGATTCACAAGCCAGTTGTTGTACGATGTTTATTAAGTTATGTTGGTGGAATGAAAAAAGCAGAACTCAACCAAGCACAGTACCGCAACCAGACGATGTACAGCGAAAAGGTGTTGCATTTTGGATTAATAACTTAATAATTGGCTTTGCATAAAGAAATGAAAGTATTTTGTGGAAAAACTCCCAGCCATCTTTAATCGGGTAAAAAATAAAACTCTATTGACAGTCCATTTCATTTAAGAAGACCTGCGCCTGTACAGCGTTTTGGATAACAATAGCTTCCCCTGGTACTAACGTTGCAGCAGAAATGCTGTTCTCTACTACTGGATATATAACATTAATTACAACACACAGAACACACAGACAGACGAAGACTTAAGTGTTGCATATGTGCCATTTTAAGAAGTCGCCTTTGTGTGACTATCAGAGAAACAGTGACATTTGTGACAAAAAGCAATAATGTCAATCCTTTTGGATATAACAATCATATGTTAATTCTGTTTTATTGACCTTTCTGTAATTGTGGGTAAACAACATCTGTGCTTCGGGCCACAGTGCTTGACAAAGTGATCTTTCTGCCATGTTTGCCTTATCAGCAGCTAGTGAGTGTCACAGGTGGACCAGTCAGTGGGGAGTCAGAGTGAGGGCAGTACTGCCATGTAGATATATGGGCATGCTTCAATTTCCATATGTTAACTCTGCTCCGTTGCAGACATTGCAAAATTCTCACTGTAGCTTAACTTGAGTGCAGTGTCACAAAACCCAGGGAGTGAGAATAATTACTGTCGCTAGAGGAGCAGTTCATAACACTTTATGTAGGCATTGTGTGGTGAGGGTGACACTAGAGCAACTTAATGACTTAACTTAACAAGAGGTCACTATATACTCTGTGACCTCACAAAGAGTGACCTTTTTTACAACAGTCCCTCCATATTGATCAGACAACTGCAGAGCTCTCAGACCACCAGAGAGATGGAGCCTCTCTCCCCAGTCAGGTGTGAATTGCAAGAGGCCGGCAAGTGTTAGGCCACCCATTCACAGTGGCTTTTCCACACGAGGAGAGCTGAATAAAAAAGGAAACTCCCTCAGGCAGATCTAAATGCACCATGCCTTAAATATTACTTCTGTGAATAGCATCCGATCAGCCTAAAATTGGGGTGAGATGCAGGTGCTGGAAGGTTGAACTGTCAGTAAATTAAACATTGTGCTTTTTCATTGGAAGCTGTTAAGTTTAGGGATGGTGCATGATATGGTCAAACGTATGTGGACACCCAAACATAGTGCCTGAACATTACACCTATGAGTGATTGTTGTACATATTCCAAAATCATCTACAAGGGCACTCTGAGAGCGCAAACCTCCTCCAAGGCCATGCCATACATTTCGCAACAAACATAACAACATAACCTCCCTAGTGGAGGTAATAATATGCTGCTATAACAGCCCCCACTCCTGGGTTTTTCACATCCAGCCACAGCAGTAGAGAGGATGTACACAGATGTTGGGTGATAAGGCCTGGCTCGCAGTTGGCGCTCCAGTTCATCCCCAAGGTGTCGGATGTTATGGAGGTCAGAGCGTTGAGCAGGCCAGTCAGGTTCTTCCACACCAAACCAGGAAAAACTATTTCTTTATGAACTTCAGTTTGTGCACGGGAGCATTGTCATATTAAAACAGGAAACAGCCTTCCTCAAACTGTTGCCACAAAAACACTGTTTAAAATGTAATTGTATACGCTCACGTTAAGATTTCCTCTCACTGGAACTAAGGTGACTAGTTCAAACCATGACAATCAAGCCCCTGACTAAAAGTACACATATTGTTCTTATGATACATACAGTTTAATTATACATGGTATACATGTACAGATATGAAGAGATTAATGCACTAAGACTTAAAAATGTTTTATTTTCACATTTAATCCAACTGCATAATAGTGATGTTCTGACTGAATATACTGTAGCTTGCATGGCCAACACTGACCTTATTTAACAGATTGGGTATTGGCCAGATGTGACTCATTCACATTAAAATACTGTCGTTTCTCACTGTCATAAAATTGTAGAGTGCAATTAAAAAAAAACTCCTATAACAATATAATTAAACATTTGCACATCCTAAAAATAATTTTGATGTGAATGTCTCCACTTTAAAAATAAGGCTGGCAATTTTCAAAAGTTTTGTAGAATGCTGGGCACTGTGGTTTTTAGCTAATATGTGGTATAAACCACAGTGCCCCGCTGTTTTAGTCCTGTTTTATCAGGAGTAAATTGTGCTTTTGCTGGGGACTATTTTCAGCTGTGGATTTATACACATTTGGTGTACAACTTGACATTGTATGTGGTATTGACTCAAAATAAACTACAGAGGCCGTGTTCATGGTGATGACAGAACATGTCAGCCAATGCAACGGTGTGGTTTATTTATGTTTTTAATAGTTTTTAGACAACAGTGAAGGTGTCTACGCCATAGAGGAATACGTTTTATCAGGCTTTGGTGACACAGACACACTTCTAGATGGTGTAATCACTTCATTGTTGTCTTAGTCAGGTAAATTACAAACCCAGATTGTTTTTAAACTTTTATGAAAATAAGACTGAGCAGGTTGAAAAACCTTTATTTCGTGAAACAATAAGTCAAAACCTTTATTTTGTGAGACAATAATCTTGCAGCTGTTCCAATCCCCAGATTACTCCAGGGTGTTAGACCACAGCGGTTCGAGAGATTTTGCAGGATTAGTTTTGTTGATGGAGATGAGAGTGTCAGGATGCGAAGTTGACCGTCTCCATGTTTTCCTCCTCATGCAGGCCTCCGGCTGCGACAACACGGAGATACCAGACGAGGTGAAGCTGATCGGCTTTGCACAGCTGAGTGTTAGCTGATGCCCTCGTCACTCCTGAAGCAGGTGAGACAGTTCAGGGCAGACAGACTGAGGAACACACCACCACTTCCTGCAACATCTTCCCCAACACTCTTCCTGAAAACTCACTCCCACTCCTCATTCCTTTTCACCTTCCCTGAACCCAAGCTCGGCCACCGCCCTACCTACACTCCCTTAGCACCGACTTCCCTGCTCACTGTCCCCTGACCTTTACCCTTAACAACATTCCACTGCCTAGCGCACAGACCAGGAGCAGGACACAGCCCAGGAAACTAAAGATGTACTCAGGTGGTGACATAAGGTGATTAAGATGTAGCTTTGAATGTTCTCTGTTTGTTTTCTTTTACTCATTTTTCTTTTACATCACATTGTCTTTGTGTTCCGCAAAGCTTTCATTATTTATTGAAAAGAAGAGGTTATTTTTTTTATGTTGTTTCTCACGCTGTTTTGTTGCCACAGTGACAAATTGACTCGCATCTCACAAACACACTCATTTGTGAGGTTTCCCTGAGGTCTTTGTCAGAATGTAAGATTGAGTTAATTTATGGGGAAAAGCACATTTTCATAATAACATAATGAATGTCTAAAAAGAGAAAGAGTTGTATTTCTGTGTTAAGACCTGTTTGTCACTGACAAGAAGGGAACCATTTGCTTGAGAGTGCAGAAAAAAGAAGAGACCCGGATGGTACTGTGTTTAATTTGCTGCTCTCAACAGTGCTTATGCTTCAAAATGTTAGAGGTGCCTTGTTCATTTTTCTGTGCCTAAGAACGTAGACAATGAGACCACACAAAGAGCAGGACCTGCAGATTACCATTTTAGTTCAAGTCAAGTATCTAAACTTAATAAGACACGCTACAATGCACTTTTGGGCTGAGTGTGTGCACCCGACAAGCAGATGCTTAGCCCCCGGAGACAAGTTAACTTGTGCGCTTTTGTCATCAGACAAATAAAACATAACAGAACCTATAGTCATGTAATCTGCTCTGGTTTACATGTATTCAGATGCCACGTTAATCGGCTAAACCACAACAGTTTAATTTGTTTGCTCTGTCCTGCTGCACTATAAAACCCTTTGTTCCCAAAATTATAGCAGTTACTGAAATGTACTGTATGACAATGCATCTGAGGATGAAACCAAAAGGCAACTATTGAAAGAGTGACGAGCCATTTGTTTGTCCAAAGTCCAGTAGCTTGAAATTATTTTTAAATATTGAGGTGGTAAATATTAACTTCTACTAAATTCTTTTATGAAGTAATTTATTGTGTTTTCTATGTACAGTATGTGTACCATTTCAGCATATTGCCCCTGTTTCCTCTCTGTAATCAGCTGATGTCAAATTTCTAAAGAGGAGCAACAATAAAGAATTGCTATTATTTAAAACATGTGTGGAGTATTTACTTTTAGCTCACAGTGTCATAACATACTCAATTATAACGACAACCTACACTAAAACTTCAAATATGTGATGATTTTGAGGAAGTTGGCTTTTCAAATGTTATGATTTAGTGGATATTGGCTACAAAAGGCCAATTCACAACATATCTTTTCTCATGGCAGCATTTGGCAAGTTTACAGCATGGACTTTTCTGCAAAAAAAAAATCAAAAGCAGCGCTGATATAAATTTGCTTCAAGCAAGACTATTTAATAATAATAAAAAAAAAAAAAAGTAATTACACATTCTTCTCTTACAAATGAAAAGTTGAATCTATGAGTAATAAAGTGCACCGGACACTGTGTGTTGCTATAGCCTTATTTGGTCTGGTTTGACCAGCACCGTATGGTACCTTTATCTAAGGTTAGCAAACTTTAGACAGATATTACTGTGTAACTCACAATTGCTGACTTTATGACTTGTCTCTACTGTACTTGTGCTTCTGTTAATCTACTTTTCAGCATTTACCCTTATCCTCGAATTTAGGATTTGTAGTCATCTGTTGTTCAGGAAGTTATGTAAGTTAGCTTTAAATAGCTACAGTAAATCATTTTGAATAATCCTTTATGTGACCACTGTAGAGCAATCTGCTCTTTAATTAGAAACACAAAGACATTTGGAAAAAAAAACTCAATAAACCTAAAGTAACCCTTTAACAGGGAAGTCAAGCATTTGTTTTTTAATATAAAAAACATACAATATATAACAACAACCCCTTGCGGGATAGATGCTTTCACAGTAAATGTCACATTAGCTTTTAATACTACAAAACTCTTGAAAAAAGAAAAGAAAAATTTGGCCATGAAAGTCACATTTTCTGAGAAACACAGAATTTTTCCATGATTTCAGTAGCAGTGCTTCAGCAATCACTGATATGCCAGATACATATGATAATACATCCAGTCTGTAATGGTCTTAGTTACAGTTAAACTCATACTTGCTGTATTTCTCTTGATATGTGAGGAGGCGATGAGTTGAAATAGCTGCTGACGTATACAGCATACAAGAGCAGCAGCTGGATTAATGAGGAGCTGGTAGCTGAGACACACAATTACCAAGTATAAAAATGCCGAAGAGGAGAAACAACAAAACATACATCTAACTTTTTCATAGAGAAGAGGCAGCGAAATTATAACAATATGTAAATAAGAACATCAGGCAAATTCATAAAAAAGTTAATACAGCTAGGTGGTTTCATTTTTGCCAATGCAAGAGAAAAATATCAAATTATCTTTTAACTTGGTCTGTTTGGAGAGTGATGATATACTGCATCTTATTTTCAGCTTAGTACCTGACAGCTTTTATGATAAAGATGAAAAAAGGGGAGAGCAGCATGAGTGCAAATGTAGTTTTACCTCAAAAGACGACCAGGTTTGTTGTTGGATATGATAACTGTTTGCACTGTCATTGTTCAGGAATTCGTCTTTCATTTGCAAATAATACTTCTAAAATGTATGATATTATAGATGTAATATACTAATTTGATACTTTATTTTTCCTGCAAAGAAATTCTCTTTTGGCTTGCTGTCCTGCAGGAAGATCATGGTGCTAAGTCAGCAGCCATGCAGCTGGTAGAGATCCAGTGTCTTGCTCAAGGACACTTTAGCAGGGAAGAAGGTTGTCAGTGTGAGCTTAAACCAAACATTGTCTGGTTGAAGTGGAGTCTCTCTACCCATTAGGCCACACGGCCAAATGCTGATTGACTTAATGCTCATAAAGAACTTTCTATATTAAAGTTGTACCTGGAATACATGAACCAAATGTCTTTCAGTAACAAACACCACATTTTAATTATGCATGAGAATACGCGCTTTACAAGCCTCATGCATTCATTAACAGTTGTGAGGTGTAATCAGCAGAAATAGACATAAATGAATGTTAATGAAAACATCCGTCGTAAAATAGAGACTTGCAGCAGCCCTCAATGTTTTTACATTTCTCATTGTGATGAGATTTAAAAGGAGAAAAAGGCAACAAAAAAAGGAGTTGTTCAGTGGCCCTCGTGCCCCCTAACACCTCAGGTGCTTCTTGCTGGACATGTCGTTCCAAATGCGGTGCATCTCCTCCGGGGAGATCTGGTGCACGGTGATAACCCGCCTGTACCTGCACAGACTGTAGGCCATTTTCCAGTGATTAAAACCACTGTTCTGATACGGGTGTATACCCAGCTTACGCAAACACAGTCCCACATACACATCCTCCAGGTGCAACAGTCTTGTGTGTAATGAAGTCTGGAAGATTAACTCAGCAACATCAGCAGAGAACACGTAGCCAGTGCCCGAGCAGAAGGGTGGGTATTTACTGTCAGGATACAAGTCCCTGGACATGTACCACTTACTGCGCATATCCCTTATGGGACCACCATTTATAACATAGCCAGTGAAATATCTTCTTCTTGGCTTGGTGGTGGGCTTCAGGAGCTTGTAGATCAGATTATCCATGTTGACAAAGATGTCGCTGTCGGTCTTCATGACATACTGCGCTTTGGGACAGAAGGTAGCCACCCAGCGCATGCCCATCATGGTCTTGAGGGTGAGGTTGTGGTAGGAATCAATAAAGTTCTCCACCACAATGTCGTGGAAGATCTGGCTCTCCTGCTCCACCATCTGGTTCAGGACGGGGTCCGTGTTCCTGCCCAGCAGAAAGATGGTGAGGATGCGGATGTCGCCGAAGGTGCTCTCATCCCCCCAGGTCTCCCGAATTGACTGCCGCGCATCAAATTCCTTGTGCGTGGTGCTAATGAGGATGACCAGGAAGGGAGCGGCACTTTCGCACTTCTTCGGCTCATTGATGACAAATTCAAAGGCATGTGGGTTAAGGGGGCGGGTGTGGATGTTGGTGAAGGTGATGTTTTTTGGGGGTTTCGCAGCCTTACGTATAGGCACAGACATGTGACCGACATAAGTGGATGTTGGGCGAGATATACTCAAGTACCACAGAGCGCTCGCCCAGCAAACCACTGTCAACAGGTATAAACATGACACTTTTGAAGGCATTATGCTGCATTTAGGTGTATTTTGATCAGCTGGACCTTATAAGGCTTTCTTTCCATTAGCAATGTTTCACCCAGCGAGGCAGCATGTAGCTGCTCCAGCGTGCAGTTTGACATTAATTGTCAGTAATGGATTATTTTAGAGAGAAGTGATGCTGTTTGTGTTTTAATGCAAAGCACTTTAAAATCATATGGGCATCCACTTTCTCTTGGTGACACTGCTGCTTCTCCATTTACATCTGAAAGAGAGAGAGAGAGAGAGAGAAAGAGAGAGAGAGAGAGAGAGAGAGAAATACATTTATATAAATATACACATCAGACAGGCCCTCAAAATATATATTTAAATAAAACATGAGAGAAAGCAGCAGTTTTCTTTTAATCCAATAAACTCAGCAGTAGCAACTCAAATAACAATAAAAGCCACAACACAGATTTTACTATCAGCAACTGCAACAAGTCAAATAAATGAAGTATTATCTTATATTTATACAATTAACAACTCAATAAAAAAAAGTGTTGAGGTAAATCTAGTCAGAGGAAGAAAGGAAAAGACTCAGATTAACTCAATATCTAATAAATGAGTGGCTGAAACACGCGGGAAAGATTGTGGTGCCATTAGCCGTGCAGCAAAAGTGACTCATTCTCCAGAACATTTATATTATTCATTGTTGAAGTGTAGTTATTATTCAGTGGTAACACACATTGTCATGTAAGAATTTTCTGCATAATGTTACCGCCTTGGTTTATAAAGGGTCAAATTCCCTCTGTGATAATATGACTATGACATTCATTATGACTATATTAATTTCATTTTAATTATACTCTCACATTCAATGACAAACAACACAGAATACGTAATGGTTATGATCATGTAATGGTGAAGCAGATTTTTAAAGGGCAAAAGAAGCACTGTCACAACAGATTTGACATTTTGCATATTAGTTGCTGCAAATGCCTCAAACTGCAATGTGTTTTCCTGAGACTTTTGTATTGAGATTCTTTACTCAAGTAAAGTAAGAGCACACAAGTATCAGCAAAATGTACTACAAGTATCAAAAGCAAACATACTCAATACAGAAAACTGGCCCCTGTTATTACTATAGTATTATATATTATTAGGTTATTATAGCTGATACATTAACGTGTAAGTAGTATTTCACTGTTGGTAGAGGTGGGGTTAGGGTTGGAACTTAAAAGGTGTGAGGCAATTTTCAACATTCAACACATGATCCTAGTACACAGGTTGACATTTACAACAGTAAATGACCTTTTAAACTCAAACCAAAAGCAACCCCTTAAAAAAAAATAAGAAAATAAATACGGTTTACAACTTCTCTTGTTCTGTGGCTCAAAGGAGCTGTGTGGGGTTGGCAGCATTCTGCATGACGATGTGATATGGTGTCACAAAGGGAACACCATGCCATGATAATCTTCTTCCCTGTGGGGATTTGTTTCGCCCGGTTTGTTCAATGCTGCACTGCTATATATACTGTCTGCTGTTACTAAGCTGACAGAAATTTGCCATGTCTGTTTTTTTTAGCAGTCGTTCTGCACTAAAACTACACTGTTTTAGACTTTTTGTGCAGGTGGCCGTATATGTTAGCATGTAGATCATGTATTCTGGTTTTTGAAGCTCTTAGTGACTTTTCTTTTCCTTTAGGGATGGGAGAACAGAAAATAATTTAATAAAACCCTACATTTCCATCTTCAAAGCTGGAGAGTAGCAAAACCTGGGCTGAGCAGACAAATGTAGCCGTAATGGCAGAATTTGAATTACATTTAAGAGTGCAATTACCTGCAGTCTATACCCATATTGCATACCAAGGTACTTTGTTAGACTGAGATGGCATGAACAACAAAGGATACATACAGTACATGCTTTGAAAACAAAACATTTTTTGTAGAAGGGAATGAAATACTGTTTGACTTGCATGCCTGTGGACTATGAGAAATATAACTTGTTATCTTGCACTGTTTATTTGGTGTCAGTTTGAGAATAGTCTGAGACTGTCTTACATACGCTCTCAGTTCCCTTTTTACCAGACTGTTTCAGCAAAACTCTTACGTTGAGTGTTTGCTCACAATATCAGACTTCTCCTTCACTTCTGAAATGACTATCAGCTCTCATAGCAACAGTTTACTCAGACACAAGACATAAACAGAGATGCCGATATTTTCTAATACTAGAGGAGGGTCAGGCAGAGTGAAGACAGAATAACAGGGCAATCACTGTTTGTGCTGAGGTTAATGAAGTGCAAAAGCACATACTGTTTGTACATACACACATGTTCTAATAACCAGGGCCAGCTGGTAGCAAGCAGTCACTGTGTCCCAAATTGTCACTTTGAAATCTCACTTTCCAGACTGAAGCAAAAATATTTATGAGACAGAATTGAGGCAATGTTTATATGGCAGTTCATTTGGCTGCCAGTCTGTAAAACATACTCTCCAGTGGTTTTCCAGAACAAACACTTCTAAACTGGTCGGGGTCTCATGTGCGCACACACGCACACGCACACACACACACACACACACACACACACACACACACACACACACACACACGCACACACTAAATTGAACACTAGTATTTAAAAATACAGTAGTCAATTTGAAGAAAATTCATTTTACTACTTCTGAATGTCAATAATTAGGTCAGAATGAGCTGAATATGTTCTGTGTGTAAGCAAAACTGAAGTGAGATAATTTACACAAGGTCTTGTCTCTGCTCTGTCTATGAACAGCGATGACTCATGCACTGACAAACATTCGCTCAAAGAAACGGCTTGAGTGACAGCTCAGTGCTGTCATGTATTTTTATTGTCAATCAAATCAAATAATAAGTCACTAATCTGTTGATTATAATGGTCATGGTGACTGTGTATCATTCAGTGCATCCATTTAGATTCAACATCAGACATATGTGTGTGTGTGTGTGTGTGTGTGTGTTTTATCTATTGGGTGAGACAGAGAGATATAAATGGGTTTATTTGCCATGGAGTCGGATGGCAGCATATATCAGTCGCTGAGATATGGGCAAGATATAATAGAGAGAAGGGGTATAGGTAAGAGCCGGAAAGAGGCAGAGACAGAGAGATGTAGATGCTGATTCTAAGAGATGTATTATCCTGCCTGAATGTGTAAAAATCTGCTCTCAACAAATGAGACCTGGCATAAGTATGCTTTCTGCTCTGCTGCCTCGTTTGACCTCCTATAGGTAAAGTGGCAAAAATTAAGATATTTTACAGAAAAGCTGCCATTCACAATGGTTGGGGATTTTTAATAGCATCATAATAATATTATGTTCAAAGACTTTCTTTTTTCAACAGAAAAATAAAGTCACCAAGATCTGCTCACACTCAGTCAGCTGCTGCATGTAATGGGCATTGTTGCATCAGTGTTTTGAAACAATACAATGATAATGAACTTTTAAAAGCATATTTTGGTGGCAGGTGAGTTAATAAGGATCCAGCTACTTCACCAACACACCAAAACACAGGAGATGCTAGATGGCACAACTCTTTAGACCCCACTTTCTTCAATAGCTCATTAAGTGTACATTACATAAACAATGACCAACTGCACATACTTTTATGTATATATACATAGCACTTTTTATATCCCCTGCTGGATAAACACTAGCTATGTTCTTGCACTGCTGCTTATTAATGAAGATTTTATTTTGCATCTACTTACACTTACACCTGTCAATCTATCAGTGTGTACAGTGAGTAAGTTCATTCATGAAAGATGACTTCATCCATAGCAACATGGTCTTCTCTTCGAGTTCCCTAAGCCCCTCAGCAAAAGTTGCTCTCAGCAGCTTTGTGAGCAGCTCTTACCTAGGAACTAGCGCCACTCTGAATGGTAAGATAAGATACTTTTTATTTTATTCACAGCTCTGTCTGTAGTTTGTTAGAGAGGCCTTTCAGGTTCAGTCTCTGGTTGTCTGTGGCAGAGATTGCTCTGCTTGTGTTTAGATAATTGTAGCATGGAACAGAGCCAGCAGGCAGGCCACCAGACCTTTGTGGAGCTATTATTCAAATCTGTCTCCGTAATATTGGATGTCACACAGAGAGTCAGTCATAAAATCTCCCGCTCTGTGTGCCAATATTTGGTTGCTAACTAGCAGAAAGGATAGTCAAATATAAAACAGTTCACATGGGGAGAAGCACGGTCACAACTGTTGAGCCGTGGACCTTCAGGACATGAAATGTACTCCAGAAGCATAACAGGGAGGGGAATGAAATGAAGAAATAATTAGCCTACACTTCCAACAGAGACCCAATTTATCATGATTTATTATAGCAAGAGGTAAACTTGTATGGGGAGCACAGCACAAAGACAGTCATTCATCAAGACATGACATTTCTTTCTCCAAGCCTCTAGGTTGACTGTTTGGCGGACCGGTTTCTAAAAAGGGCCTATATCGCTCTCCTCTGTACACAACAAAATTGTTTTGATTCATGACCCCATGACCATCTATAGACGGGACTCTAAAATGCTTTTTCCAATATCAACTTCTCAGAGCTAATACATTGCCAGATTGAATTAGTTGGTTCATACCAAAGCTGGAGAATTGGGGAGAGCCTGTGCCCAAAATTGATTACCTTGGCATTTATTTGACACAATACTCTTTAAATGCTGGTTATATTTTTAATCATGCAGCACACTAATGGCAGAACTAAAGAGATAACAAAATTCATTTTAATACATGCTTTGCATTTTAATATAATTCTGACAGCATATCTACACCATGCTGTTATGAAGGTTGCATTCCTCCTCTCCTCAGACTTTTAATTTGAAATGTGGATTACAACCACAGCATGGATGTGTATTTTTTCACAATAACAAATAACTTGAATGATATATGAAATACTGATGACAGGACCGTCTGATGAAGCAGAGACATGTGAAAGATGATATGAAAATTGTAGCACAGCAAGGAGTAAAAGTCTTCAATATCCCTGTCCAGTATTATGATGTTGAAAGACACATTTGTAAGCTCATAGATGAGATTTCATTGACCTTGGAAAAGAACGGAGACTGACCACACATTTTCAAAGCCATTAAAAGGTGTTTTTCACAACATTTACTTGAACCTCTCAATATTTTTTGAACCATTTTTCTGGTACTCTTATTATAAAGCATAAATCAAACAAAAAGATGAAAAGACAATTTTTCAACTAAACCAGATCCCTTAAAAGTGCCCATATTATGCTCATTTCAGGTTCATAATTAGGGCCCGAGCACCGACAGCGGCGAAGGCCTTTATTGAAACCGAAGGAATTATTATTTTCCTTTTTGAGGGGCTTAACATATTCAAAAACTCACCAAAATTGGCAGTCGCATCAAGTCTGGTGAAAATTTACGTATTTTAAGGGTTTCAGGAATAGGCGCACAAAAATGGCTCGCTAGCGCCCCCTACAAAGTTAAAAGAATTTAGCCCCTGCAGTGCGTTTAACGTAGACTCACGAAACTTGGTACACATATGGAGTATGTCAAGATGTACAAAAAAACTAATTGGAGCCATACCCTAAACCCAACAGGAAGTTCGCCAATTTGATTTCAAAGTTCAAAATTAGTGTGATTTTGTGATTTGTTGTACTTTAACGAACTCCTCCTAGAGATTTCATCCGATCAACTTCAAATTCGGTCTGTGCCATCTTAAGACGTTAAAGTTGAAAAGTTATTAAAAGAAAAACTTTTCATCATAGGGCGTGGCCGTGGTGGGGCGGCCATTATGAGTGTTTAGCGATGAACGAGAAAGTGGCTGTAACTACAGCGTACATTGTCATATCTGCTTGAAATTTCACAGAATCATCAAGAGTCCAGGCCTGAGGACACCTACAGGCCAATATTGACTTTTGATCATAGCGCCCCCCGCTGGCAACAAGAAATCTGCCTTATATCACAAACATCATCCGATTTACATGAAACTTAGAAATTGTGGTATTCATGTGATACTGAACCGGCCCCTATAATATAACCACGCCCACTTACTCAGGCCACGCCCCCTTTCATAACATTTCAACCGTTTAAGGTAGAGTCTTGTGTGAGGTGTCATTGAACTCAGCAGAGAGTTCCTTCTTCATTGGTGATGGTTTGACCCACCCCTTATGCTTAAGCCACGCCCCCTTCCATAGCATTTCACGATTTGCGGTGTCTAAGTGCAAGGAGCGGCGTCCACCAGTAACCCCGACGCGCGCAGAGGCACAAGCGCCCGTCCAACGCTGCTTGCAGCTTTAATTGTCTTTTGAGGTTGTACCAGAATAGGTTTATATGGTTTAATTTTCAAAAAACACCATATTTTTGTTGTACTGCACAATGCTGTTGCACCAACAATACATCCAAAAACCCCGGTCTTCGATTTGTCCTCTTGCCATGTCCTAAAATAGATCCTGATAGATGGACTTTGGCTCCAGGCTTAAGACCAGACCAGCATCACAGAGGCTCCCTATGAGAGGGAAGAATTGCGCTGTCACATCAGTAGAGAAACAGCTGTTGTGTAGCGAGTTAATCGAGACTTTCACACTGATATATGAGGCTCATAAGAAACGTGAATATTGTCAGTCAGTGTGGTAAATGATAGATAGCTAACGTGAGCTTTAGTGGGAAGCTGCTAACAGTTTAGCAGCATCAGACTGTCGTCTCCAACTAAATCTCAGCTTATAGATCGAACAGTTGGTTATTATAAACAGGTTGATTAATTACAGACGACACTCAGCCTAACAATAGTGATTTAATCAGATATGTATTTCTACATTTAGCAGTATGCGGCCACCGTGTTGGGTCACTGATCTACTGATACAGGGGAAGACAGGGGACACGACAGCAATCAACCTTAGTTTATTAAGGTAGCGTGAATGCTCAGGTTCAGGCAAGGTTATACAATAAACATTAGGCATGTGTATAAAACAAACCATCTGTTTAACAAGAAAAAAATCCACACACATTTGTCAAAATTATGATCCAAACACACGTCAAATTGCACTGACTTCTATGGGACCATCTGTTTTCTATCCCCCAGAAGTACCCGTATGTATTGTGCGTATAGCTGTTTGTTTCTACAACTTCAGTTAGTACAAGGCAGGATTAGCCGGAAGACTTCTTCTAAACGAGAGCGCACTTCCAACTTTGCGTGGAATACCTGCAGAACAGGGACATGTAGTTATTTTGATGATTATGGCTAGTGTGTGTTGTAGCAGTGTTGTGCCATTGAGAACGAGCTAGCATGCTAGCACTGGCATGCTACGGTTAGCCACCTCGTCTCGGCTACTGACGTAGAAAGCCCTGCAGAGTTTGAACAGCTCACCTGGAGACTAAAGGCAGAAGACATTCAGAAACCAGTATCTCACTCAAAACAGCATGGATGTTTTTTTTTTCCAAGTTTGTATGCGTGTGGAAGCACCAGAGACACAAAATAACATCCCAAATCCCAGAAAAAGTGTTTTTTTCACAATATGGGCACTTTAAACAAGAATAAGCCTGTAAAGCTTTTTAATCACCCTGTCTCTATAAATGCTTCTTTCCAGAAATACAATGTAGGCTACTGCAAGATCTGTTGGTCTGGAGGCAAAGATGGCTTTAGTATATTAACTGAGAAAACACACACTTCTTCCAAATAACGTGGCATCGCTTTCAAAGACAGCCACAGTAGATCATTCATGTATTAGTATAGTGTAGTGACATTTATATCATTATTTACTTTTTCTGTGCTGTGCCTATTACTCTTTGCGACTGTAAGTTTTGCTTAATGTGCTGTGGTAACCCAAAGTGTCCAATGTTAAATACATAATATTAAATTGTGAAATGAAAAAGCCATTCATTGAATGTCCACTAATTCAGGCAGAGGCAACAGCTAACTGGCCCCTACCCGGTTTGTCGTGACTAGTAGACAAAGACTTTGTGATGAAAAATGGCATCATGAAATAACAGTAATTGAGACATTTTCATTGTGAAATAAAAACGGCAATAAAAACAGCTGGAATGAAATCAAAATAGCCTGCAATGAACTCGTTGAATGTTATTGTAAAGAAAAAGGAGGATGAAATGACATTTCATAAGCTAAATTTGTTAAGCAATATTGGATTTTTACAATTTCATTGGTTTTGTTGCAATTTTTAAAGATCCCCTCCAGACATGTTATAAGACCTAATAAAATGCTATGCTTTGAACAATAATTTGTGTCTAATATGGGTTTTTCACATAAAACAACTTCTTAAATACTTGTCTACTTATTCTCCCTTATTGAAAACTTTAATCGCAAGTGATTCATTCCTGGACAAAAGTACTTCCTACTTTACTGAAAAGTCCCTTCTCATTGTTCGAGCACAGGGTGTTTCAGTTTTTCCAAATCACACTTGTGTAAGTTGCATATCAGACTATGATTGGCTTCCAATACCACAAAATCCTGCTGGCACGAATACATCACATCAGATGAGCACAGAGAGAGAATGTGAAAACAACCTTCTACTGTCAAACTCTGAACATCGTCATCGTCAAACATCAAGCGAACCTAACAATGATCAAAACACATTTTCAAAAGAAATGTGTCTTAAAATATTCGACACTTTGGGTCAAGTTTCATCTCACATGTTCATCCTTGAAATTGAATAGCGCTCCTTGACATAACAAAACAAAAATAACAAGTTCCGTCCGCATTCATGCAACAGTAAAAGTCTAGTCAGCTGTTCCATCTCTCTGCAGAGGGAGATGAGATTTGATTTGAAACCAGACGAACAAAAGAATCAGATTCTCTATTTCCCACAGACTCCTGTCCTCTTTATTGCTCCCTGACTGAAACATAAGGGGAATATTGTCATTTACATATTTTAGGCTTAGGGCTTGATCTAAATTGTGCTCTTCTATTATAGCAAGCTAAACACTTAAAGAAAATCTATACTGGCAATTCAATCAGTGAAGCTACATTAAGCTAAATGAAAACCTTTGACTGATTGAAAAACATTAAACTGGCATCCCTGTTACTTTCCTCCATTGGGAGAGTATTGTCATGTCTTGAAAATAATAAATATCAGTTCAATGTTAATACTAACTGAATATATCTTAAAACCAGAGGTGTCAAAAGTATTCACATTCATTACTCAAGTAGAAGTATAGATACTAGGGTTTGAAAAGACTTCTATAGAAGTTGAAGTGTAAAAGTACTGGTTTCAACACTACTTAAAGTATAAAAGTAAAAGTAATGTAAGGGGGAAAAAATGCCATTAAGGACAAAAGCTTAGCCCACCCCCACAGGGGCCTATAGTGCACCGAAATCCGTGTTGCTATTCACCGGGGCAGGCACCGGTGCCGTATTAGCACCGGGTCTGTGCAGGTGCAATGGATTGCATACAAACCAATAGGGTGTCGGAATGGTATATGTTTATACTTCTCATCCAACCACAATCAAATTCACTCTCTCCGGATGGAGCGATTTATCTGGATAGGGTTTTTTGTGTGTGTGTGTTTTTGTGAACGATGACGAGCCGGAATGAAAACAAGCCAAACTGAAATAGGAGTAACAAGGCTATTTTTAAAATGTAAGGAATAGAACGTACAGATAGTTGCGTGAAAATGTAAGGAGTAGAAGTAAAAAGTGTGCTGTAAAATAATTACTCCAGTAAAGTATAGATACCCAAAATTTCTACTTAAGTAAGGTAACAAAGTATTTGTACTTTGTTACTCGACACCTCTGCTTAAAACAGAGATTTGCTTGGGTGGATCGAGGAATGATTTCTAGTTTACAGCCTACAACATTTTAGTAAAATGCAAGATTGGCTTTACAGTGGGCCGATTGCAGCAAGAACAATTATTTTCAATGCATAGGAGGTGAAGTGTAACAAAGCAATTTTGCACACTGACTTAGGGTGCGGTAAACACAAGAAAATAGAAATAATTATTTAAATTTCTCTTTTACTCTAATGTAAGATGCAATCGTTAGCATATCCGACTAACTAGCTTACCGGCAGCTACAGTAGTAACCCAGCCAAGGAGCAAATCATATGTTATGTTATGTAAAATAACAGTCTGACCTTAAATTAAATATTTCTTATATGGGGGCTACTAGGATTTACTAGATATACACTGCAAAACTATAACAATGCTGCTTCTTTATTTCCATTTGAATTTTACAAGATTTCCATTAACGAGTCAGCTGGAAACATTAAAAAGTCAGCCGTCAGTTTGCAACCATGGAGCGTTAGCTTAATTAGCTAGCTACAGCTACTAAAAACGGCCATTTCTGCCAGCAAAATCAACTGTCGCCAGCTCTAAGTGAGAAGCCTGCTTTTATCTACCTCTGTCTGAAATAACCATTGTTTAAAAATGATTTAGAATTTCAATTAATCTGTCACCATTATCATTGTAAACTACATAGGCTATGTGCCCAAATGCAAATGCATAGCAACATCCAAGTGGGGTCAGGCTTAACGAAAGGTAAAATATATGTATCTCTATATTATTAAGAAATGTGATGCAAATTAAATTAATTTCATCAACATAATGAGGAAAAAGTAAAGTTAAAGGTGCACTATGAGTTCCTGCATGACGTCACTTCTGTTGATGTTCAAAGTAAATACCAAACAAAACAGAGTAAGCTCGCCCCTCCCCCCATGTTTCCATAACTGTCATGACTAACTGACTAACTGTTACTAACCCCCACCCCCTCACCCAACCATCTTGTTGTTGATTGGCTGGAATGTGGTTTGTTGTAGTGCCCTTTATATAGTGAGTGTGGCCAACTAGGGAATCGAATGTTCTGAGCTATCCCTTTATGCGATTGGTTCCAAGGTGGTCACGTGTTTCGTGGACTCCATGTTGGATACCAACATTCATCTGATTCCCATTGACACAGTGCAGGGAATAGTGGAAAAATTGAATAAATTATTTTAAAAAATGACATAAATCACTGAAAAAATGCCCAACTGTTGCGCGTTTGTCTGCAATGAAAGACAGGGAAGTGGCAAAAGATTTCACAAGTCCCCCCCGTGAACCAAAAAGGCGATTTATTATTGTGTGAGGTAAATGTCAATTTCTCTCTTCGATATGATAACAAATTACGTAGCTTGTGATCTTGCCATAGTCGTATGGCTTTTGGTCTCGACCGAATCCAGGTGTCTTTATTATGTTCATAATAATATTGGAGGGAAAGTGAAACACAGGTTGGACGAGGATGTTGTTCGGCTTTTCACAAGTCTAGACAGCTACGCCGATGTTTGCTAAAATTAGCGCAACAGTGTTACACTGCCTTCGGAGTTTTCTATATCTGCGTCCATGTTGTCAACATAAGACCTGTGGCGTTAGTGCTCCTTTTGTACCATAATTTTATTGAATAAAAAGCTTCGCTCCTACGAGATGGGTGGGTTTTTGTTACATTACCGTAAAACTTCAAATAATAGCCCGGGCTTCTATTTACCCAAATCACCGAAATGCACCGGCTTGTATTTGAGACAGGCGTCTATAAGAGACAGGCCTTTAATTGACAATAGGAGGTTACCACATTATACTGATCTTCTTCCTCCCTCCACCTCGCAGTCTGGCCCTTTTGTCGTCTTTCTCGGACAGACGTTGCAGTTCTGCTTTATGTTTACGCCATTCTCGCACTCTCTTAGGATCAATCGAGAAATGTCTTGCCGCTGCTTCTCCCGAATTTTGTTCGGCAAATTTGACAACTGTCAGCTTAAATGTCAAATCATACTTTTTTCTTTTTGTCTCCATGGTGGTATTGAGAGAATTAAGAAAAACTGAAGACTAAAAGAAAGTTCGTTAACCTGTTTGTTATGCTGTTTTATGAACGGTTGCGTCTGTCACGTGAAATCAAATCAAAACATAGAACAAACGATCTGACGGGTTTTAAAAGATCAAATACAACCCGACACGGAAAAAAAAAAAAACAGACCACGCCTCTATTTGAGACCGGCCTTTATTTACCCAAATCTGTTGTCACACCATGCGTTTAAAAGAGACAGGCGTCTATTTGGGACTCGGCTATTATTTGAACTTTTACGGTACACACAAAGATATAGTTAGCCTGTACGTATGCTAGCGGACATTAGAAAGGTAAACACTGCTCAGAGACTTATTAGGCGACTGGTCACTCACTACAATGGGCATATTTTAGAGGCCCATTTACGATATAGAAGGTAAATAAACACTGAAATATTTCCGTAAGGGCCTTTTACATATTGACAAACGTTGATAATAACATGCATATGCCCGTTTATGGTGAAAATAAGCGATTTATTTCATAGGGTTACACTGTAGAGTCATCTGATGTTGGTCTCCAATATGGCACCCATGATTTGAGTTGGCCACACTTTCTATATAAAGGGCACTAGTTTGTTGTATTTTGTAGTTTGTTTGACGTTTACGACCCCTGTGTTGTCTCCCGAGACCGGGCTTTTTCACAGTGTATTCAGGGGGCAGGCAGCTAGCGGATCAAGGAGAGATGCCTACGATTTGAGACAAAAATGAAATCGCGCTGAAACCATGCAGGAACTCAGAGTGCACCTTTTAAGGTTAGGGAACGAAGTGTAGATATTAATATTGACATATCAAAAGTGACTTGCAGCTTGAGACAGGACCTGTTTAACTGTGTAACATTCAACAAAAACCACTATTTTCCTCTAACCTAAACCAAAATGCTTTTTTTTTTACTAAACCTAGGCAATATTTTAGACTATTTAATCAATTTTTTATTATAAAGTCTGTGACTTATGATTTAACTCTAGAGTTGCTATTCGCAGAAATCTGTTATTTCCCTGTTCTGATTTGTCAATAAAGTTGTAAAAATATAATAAATAAAAAACAAAACAAATAAAAGGAGAACTTTCTTGTCATAATGGAGGCAACAATTACGCTTTCCTCAAAACATATTTTGAAAAACAAATTAGCAGCTTGTGTATAAATCTAATTTCCAGGCAACAAGGTTGTAATACTCTTCCACAAGCGCCACTATATTAGACAGTTTGTTGTGCTATATTTTCAATAAGACTTGATTCCTGATTTCAATATATTTAATTGTTCATTAGCATGATATTGTCCTCGGGCAACATCCGCTCCTGTGGGACTTTACTGTAGGCTATTAACAAGCCACAACATGGAGATTTCGGAGGGATCGGACCTTTAGACACTTGCTGGTAAAACTGTTGTTGCTATTTATAAGCCTGGGCACAGCAGAGTCTGTAAATTAATCATTATCTGTGTCTGAAACAATAAGATTTATTTCTAGGTTTGGCTGGAATATTACAGGCATGTTCGGCACCACAGGAGTAATAATGGTGACTGATAGGGCTGTGACGATAACCGCATCACCGCAATAGCGACGGTGACGTGCCACTACCGCGGTCATGACGTCATCACCGCCATCACCGCATATATTTTTTTTTTTTACCTTTAGCTCGCGTAACTTACAGGAGAACAGATATTGTGTGATATGACATATAATGAAAGCAATAATCATTGTGTAGTTACCCTCATCGACTGTCTTCTATCCTACATTCAAGAGTTTATGGAGAGAAAAAAAAACGCAAGTTGCCCGTCACTTCAGCTTTGCACATGAGGATGGACAGTCCATTGAGCTGAGGTGGACGTGGACACATTAAAGCCCATGTTGCAAGGTTTATTTTCTAACGATTTTTTGCAATTTGCTTGTTGGTAATAAACATTTAAACTGTTACCCAACAACATCAAATACAATGGATATCACAAAACGGAATAAAATACGAAAAAGTTGTACTTTTTTACAGTGGTTTCTCCTTTCCCCCACAATGCATTGCATGACGTCACGTTGGGGAGACGACAGGCGAAAGCCCCGTCTCGGTTCACTGTCCCGGTTACGGTTTCTGCCGCTGGTGTGGCAAAATATGGCTTTTGGTCTCGACCGAGTCAATGTGTCTTTATTATGTGTATAATAATATTGGGGGGGGGGAAGTGAAAGGCAGCTTGGACGGGGATGCTATTCGGCTTGTCATAAGTTTAAACAGCTAGCTAACGCTACGCCGACGTTTGCTAACATTAGAAGTAAACAGTGTTAGCTTGGACCGCTAGTTAAATACCGGTATTACAACTGCTTCGAGCTACCGGTCCACGTTGTCAACACACGATATGGGCGTTAGTGCTCCTTTTGTGCCATACTTTTATTGAATGAAATATTAAGCTTCGCTCCTACGAAATAGGTGTTTTTTGTAACATTACACACAAAGCTAACTGGCTATAGTTACGGCTACGTATGCTAGCGGAGATTAACGTAACGCGTAGCCAGCAACTTCGGCAATCGGCAGTAGTTTCGGCGAGCTAACCGCGACAGTATGTTGCCCACAATCAACCTCTGCTGCTAAAAGCAGTCAATCTGCAGTGATGTTTGAAATGGAGACACATGGATGTGTTAGCTGTCGAGGTTAGCTCGCCGAAGCTGCTTGCTGGCTATGCAACGTTAGCTAATGTCCGCTAGCATACGTAGAGGCTAACTACTCACCCATCTCGTAGGAGCGAAGTTTAACGTTTCATTCAATAAAGTTATGGTACAAAAGGAGCACTAACGCCACAGGTCTTAGGTTAAAAACGTGGACGCAGATATAGGAAACTCCGAAGGCAGTTGTAATATTTACCTAGCCGGCTAGGCTAACGCTGTTGCGCTAACGTTAGCGAAACATCGGCGTAGCGTTAGCTAGCTGTCTAAACTTGAGAAAAGCTGAACAGCATCCCAGTCCAAGTAATAAATAAACACCAGGCAAATATGTTGATACTGCTAGTAGGCTACCATCAAAACGTGAGATATCTAATCATGATATCAATCATATCTATGTGTTTACAACCATCGGGGGATTTCACAGGTGGGACTGGCAAGTTAGCACCTAGCTAGCATGATGCCTTGCATTTTCTAGATCTAGATAAGTTTACCGGTACTTATCTGAACTAACGACATGATCACTGTCACTAGATATAAATTAAACATTGACTTTCACTTGGTGCTATTCACGGACAGTAAAAACCCTCTTCCTCATCCCAGTCAGTCACCATAGTTCTAGTACTAGGCTGATACACGTCTCCCCAACGTGACGTCATCACCGAATTGCGGAAGAAAAAACACTAATACCAAAAACCTGACAAAAATGACAAAAACTGTCCTTTAACACTATTTGGAGACATTTTTAACAACGATATACATATATTGAGTGCTATATGTACCTGTTAATCAACAGTGGTGGTTAACTTGCAACATGGGCTTAAACGTTAACGCTGCAGTGTTTACCATTGCACATTAGCCTAGCAGCTAGCGGAGTTTCCTTCTGCTTATAGCTTAATCCTGACAAAACTGAACGGTTGAATCTCAGCCTGCATGCACGTTTTGTAGCCTAAACAGAGCAGCTTATATTGGTTATCTTAGACAGAGCACTCTGTCTGCTCAGCTGCTAAGACCGCTGTGCTGCGGAGCGTCTTTCCTTGGCATTGTCGGCAAACCTTTTTTTTTTCTTTTTACTTTATTGACAATAGAGCTTTCTGAACTGTCTGTGGAATAGATCAACTGAGATGAGAGAAAGCCGAGTGGCCATAAATGACAGCAAAACACAGTAAAGACTCTCACATTGAGCTGAAATGGAAACACTACGCTATGCACGGAGTGCCCGGTGGGCTGGTGGATGTCCTGCATAGGACAGATCATGCCTTCGCAGCGAAAGGTTTAGATTATTTCCCCCTCAAAATAGGTAATTGAGCACTGTAGTGGTTATGACCATATCAGTGACTATGTCTCCTGGGAATTCAGTTGTAGCAGAAAAAGGTAAGCTGTAGTGTGCAGATTGGAGCGTAGTGTGTGAAGAGTGAAAAGTGGAGTTGTTTATTAGGGAAGAAGCTTGGAGTATGAAGAATATAGCAGATATAGCTACAACACACGGAAGAGCCTTTTGAGTTTGATGGTCGTCCTTATTTATTCGAACCCGAGTATACAGACGAAGAACTAGCACAACTCACAAGAGTTGGAAAGAACGAGACTGACAGACAGAGGGGAAACAGGCAGATGAACTTGCTGCTCCAAGCAAAAGCTAAAGCTAGCCTTCAGTAACTGGGAGACATAGCCACACCACCGGGCGCTCCGTGGATTTTTATTGGGATGATTATCACAGATGCCTGGCTGAATACACTCACCGGACGGCAGCTAGCAGCTAACGGCTAACAGCTATCTGGCTGTACACACTCACCGGAGGGCAGCTAGCAGCTAACAGCTACTACCGCACTACTGTTTTTTTTTTTTTAGGGGGGAATACACTTCAAGACATGACATGACCTGTCCTCTGGAGGACATAGCCACACCACCACCGCTCTGTGGATTGTTATTGGGATGATTATCACAGAAGCCTGTCTGAATACACTCACCGGACGGCAGCTAGCAGCTAACGGCTATCAGCTAGCAGGGCAAGCTAGCTACCGGCAGGATCGAGACAGGGACCAGGGTAGGTGAATTTAAACAATGTCTGAGTTGAAAACGCATCTTGTTGACACGTAAGGGCCCTGTTCATGTGGCACATACATATTCATTGCATTTTGTGTCTGTTAAGAGGCACAAAGGCACTCCTTTACAAAGGCGCCGTTTTAGCTCAGGGGACGCTTGTAGTACGTAGCTGCAGCTTCTCCGTGTTACCTGCACTGATTCTGGTCGGGGTTTTTTCTATCGAAAGTACTCGCGTAGCTATAGCGATCAAGATTAACGTAAAAATTGGCCGGAATTCTCCTTTAAGCCGAAGTTTATCGGGGGGTAACGGCCATTCACTTTACCGGCGGTATTGACAACAGATAAAGCCACTGTGTCTTGAGAAGCTCAAGCTTGTTGTTTTATTGTTTACTTTACATCATCTTTGCTATCTCTTTTTCCTCTCGCTTTTCCTCACAGCAGCAGTCCGTTACCGCTTGCTCTCCACACGGGCACTGACGTCAATCACTTAAGGCCCCCTGCCATTCTCGCTCTAATTTACGCTACTCTTGTAAGGGGGTTGCGGTTAACCGCCATACCGCGGTGATATGTTGCTTCGTCACCGCGATAAGAAAAATACTATACCGTCACAGCCCTAGTGACTGAGGGACTAGAGGAAGGATTAAAAGAGGGGTCAAAGATCCTGTGCCAATGGTTACTGTGGGGACTGCTTGCACCTTTCTGCCATCAGGTGTTGCCAAAAAATATTAGCAAAGAGGCAGTGTGCGTCGGAGGTTTTCAAAGCAGAGCTGCAGACAAACAGGAAGCTGGCATCCTGCTGGGATGATGCCAGCAATCTTTCTCCCTGAACAGATGCTGCCCAGTGCCCACTATTCTTTGTTCCCTTCTCCAAAGGCAAGCTGTGTTGCATGCTGCACATAGAATAAAAATGCTCACCTTGATGTCCGTAAAGGGCAGGACTTGGGGAAAAAAAGAAAAAATAGAACTTCTTGCCAGTTTTAAACCACCAACCGCTTCTTCAATTTTTTATGAGCTACTTTGCTTAGCATAAACAATGACTTTCAGAGAGCTACTTCTACATTTTGCTGTATAAATTCAGGGCTCAGTTTCATTTCTGTAAAGTATGACAGATGTGTCACTGTTAAACACACAGCTGGCTTGATGGATATTTCCTAAACGTTCTCACAAAAATGTTTTTGAGTCTTAATTAAATAAGAAAGCCAATAAGCCAACAAGAAATTGAAGCACTTCCTTTGTTGAACTTACACAAGAACCATCCCAGGGATACACTCTTTCCCACAAAAGAAGATACTGCCATCTGGTTGGTGGCGCTGCTGAATCTGGATCGCGTCCTGTCCTGTCTGTTTCTGTATCTTGTCCCAAGTAATATAATGTGAAGGACCCTCATTACTAAGGCCAAGACACAAAATTAAACAGGACGTGGCAAATGGCAAACGTCTGATCCCTCTTAAACTCAGTAATTGTCTTTCCAACTGAAAAAGAAAGAAATGCTGATGAAAATGCTATCTCATCTTTTCACCTATAATCTCAAAACTTTTATTTTTAAGTATTGTTAAAAATAGACATTGAAATGTGTAGAGAAATCCATGCTCTTGTGTGCTGTAGTGATTACAGTTTTGCTGACTCTAATGTTTCTGTTTTGCAAATGATTTTCAAAAGTTACTCCATGAAATAAGTTGTCATTAGTGTTTATGGTTAGGTGCTGCTAGAGGAAATGCTATGATGTGTCAAACAGACGGCAAGCCAACTGATTCATTCACTTCTTGTCTTTGAACTCCATCTACTGTAACTGTAGCAATAACTGAACACCTAAGGAATTGTGAGTCTACAGCATAAGCTTTGGCAGGAGTTTATAGGTCTGATTCGCAGTATGAACTACATGTACATGACTGACTGGTCTCTTTCAGAGCAGCAAAACATCTCAATCCTAAACAAACAAGTACATATTTGTGCAAGACATTTTTCAGTAAAAGCAGTAGACGGTTTTAAGACAGCTTCTTTTTTTTTACACTCTAAACACTGATTGCTTTGTTACCAAGGGACAGTGTTTCCATAGTGAATGACAAACTACTGGTATTATATTACAGAAGAAAGCCTTAAGGCTATTTAAATGGCAGTGGGGACAGCCATTACAAGTGAATCCTCTACTGCATAAATGCTGCATACTTAGTGTTTGACCAATTAACTGATGAGGTGACAAATTCTATATTTTATATCCATACCACATACAACAATAATTTGTGTGTAGCCATAGCTGGATGTAGCGCATTACTTTGAGCCATAGACTTCCATTTTTTGTCCAAGAATTATTAAAAACACATCAATGAGCCAAACTGTTGCACTGGGTGACATATTTCTTTAATATTATGAACATGGACACTGTAATTTAGTTTTGACATACACTGTCCTGCTGCTGTACTGACTAGAGCACCAAATGCATATTAATCTGCAGCTGAAAATATTCCCCAACAAAGTTTTACCTGAGTAACATTCATTAATTCTAAAACATTTACATTACAACATTACATTTTTGTAACTGGTGAGATGTCTTTAGGAGGAATGAATGGGCTTAGGGCTGAGAACCACAGGCAGGGTAGGGAGGTCTGAAACTATTGAGAGATGGACTATCATTGGTTTGGTCTCTTCATGGAATTTGTTGACAGTAAGAAAACTATACAATAACGGCACCCTGATCCTTTAAACCTACAGCATACAGCAGATTGCATACGGCACAGTAGAGAGCAAGTCTCAAATAAAGATGTTTTGCAAGTCTATGTAATATACAGTATCCCGAACATGACTGGCACCCTCTGATTAAGATTAAGTATTTACTCCATGCTCAAAATAATGAAAATTATGACACAGGCAAGGATTTTCAGAGCTTCCAGCAATGTTATTATGCAAAAGATTATTTTACACAAAATGCCAACTGCAAATATACAGTAAGTATCAGTTTTCAAATGTCAAGCGAGCACAACTTTGAGTGATGTGTTCAATGTCACAGAGAGTGCCCTGGATTTTTGGCATAAGCACACAGACAGGGATAAATTGGATCAGGGCTATCCGTGCCCTGGCACACAGGCTACCAGACATCATCAGGCTCAGCTAAGCCATGACATATGCTCTATCACCAGCAAAATTATTCACTCACACTTTTCTAATGTGGAAACAAACAGGCATTGTTTACATGCTGGTTAAATGGACTAAAAATTGGTTTTAGGCACATGGTTTGTGATGGTTATGGACCTTTCTGTTGCCTGTTGTTGTTATTTTGTATGTTTCCTGTTTTCTATATTCTCTGGCCTGTGTATATTCTGTTGTGTGTGTATATTTCTGTTCCCTGTTGTGTGCATTTCTGTTTCCTGTTTTATTTTGATAGTCTGGTTTTCTGTCTTGTCTTGTCTAGTTTTACTTCCTGTGTTTTCCTGCCTTTGTTGATTACCCTGTCTCTCCTAATGTGTTTCACCTGCTGTGTCACCTGCCCCTCGTTACCTCATTACCCCGTGTATTTAGTCCTTGTGTTTCCTGTGTCTCTTGTCAGATCGTTTTGTGTCTGTTTGTGTCCTTGCCCTGTTAGTTTTTGCCTTTATCCTGTCAAGTGTCTTTTTGGAATCTTCCCTGTGTTCTTTTGTGAGTGTTTCCTTGTGAATTTTTCCCCGTGTTTTTACAGTCTCTGTGCTGCCGCTTTTTGTTACCATTGTACCTTCAAGCTCAAACCTCCTGCCTGCCTGCCCTTTCTCTGCATTTGGGTCCTGTTATCCCCCCGCCAGTGTAACATGGTTTTCCTGCTTTAAAAGACTGACAGTCACCACTAACCGCCCACTGTGTACTGAGTCAGCACCGACCTGATTAATGTGAGTGGATGAGCAGCACCAATCAGTCACACAATGTCAGTCATGCAGCTGAGGTAAACTAGGACTTACAGGGCAAGTCTTTTGACTCTAACATTACATTTTGATTTAACAACACATAACTCAGACTGTGGATTGGCAGTTTACTGTATTATCTGAACAATCAATATTTAGATTGAATTGTTTATGTGAACTGTAAGGATTCTGTAACCAGTGTTGTTATGCTCCACCTCCCTACTAGTAGTAGCACGATGTCTCTCCTCGATTGCAAGGCGTGAATGGTACAGTGCCAGGCAGTTTAACAGGGATCTGCTTCTTGGGACTGACTCAATATATGACGTTCAAATATAAAATTGCCATGGCAATTCTGCAAGACTGAAAGCAGCAACCTTGGAACCCAAAATACATTTACCTTGGAGATTAGGTAACTTAAAGACTTAAAACATAGCAAAAGCAGTTATTTACATGCGCTCTTAGGGCTACTTATACAAGGTTGTGAATTAATTCATTAAAAAAATGTTACCTATGTCAGGTTACATTTTATTCATTAACCTTTTGAGGAAATTCATCTCCTGAATTTGACAAATCTTAAATATGTCAGAGCAGTGGGCAGCCACAGTGCCAAGTGGACCAACTTCAATTCTGAGACCTATGAAAACATGCAAACTCAGCATGCCCAAACATACCTTTGGTAGCTTAATGGAACAAAATTATACTCTATGGCATATATATATATATATATATTCACCTTAAAGATTATTAGGAACACCTGTAAGATTTCTTGTTAATGCAATTATCTAATCAACCGATCACATGGCAGCTGCTTCAATGCATTTAGGGGTGTCGTCCAGGTCTAGACAATCTGCTGAACTCCAAACTGAATGTCAGAATGGGAAAGAAAGGTGATCTAAGCAACTTTGAGCGTGGCATGGTTGTTGGTGCCAGATGGGATGGTTTGAGTATTTCCCAATCTGCTCAGTTACTGGGATTTTCACGCACAACCATTTCTAGGGTTTACAAAGAATGGTCTGAAAAAGGAAAAACATCCAGGATGCTGCAGTCCTGGGGGGCGAAAATGCCTTGTTGATGCTGGAGGTCAGAGGAGAATGGGCTGACTCAAACAACCACACGTTACAACCGAGGTATGCAGTAAAGCATTTATGAAGCCACAACCCGCACAACCTTGAGGCGGATGGGCTACACCAGCAGAAGACCTCACTGGGGACCACTCATCTCCACTAAAAATAGGAAAAAGGGGCTACAATTTGCACGAGCTCTCCAAAATTAGACAGTTGAAGACTGGAAAAATGTTGCCTGGTCTGATGAATCTTGATGTCTGTTGAGACATTCAGATAGTAGAGTCAGAATTTGGCGTAAACAGAATGAGAACATGGATCGTCATGCCTTGTTACCACTGTGAAGGCTGGTGGTGGTGTAATGGTGTGGGGGATGTTTTCTTGGCACACTTTAGGCCCCTTAGTACCAATTGGGCATCGTTTAAATGTCACAGCCTACCTGAGCATTGTTTCTGACCATGTCGATCCTTTTATGACCACCATGTACCCAGAGGTTAAATTGGGCCGGAGCGCACCGGAGCACAGCTCCGCCTCCTTAGGTCCACAACACACCCTGCCGGAGCTCAGCTCCGTCTCATTCAACATCAAACATTTTGCCGGGGCTTCAGCCCAAATGTTTTGAGTGTAGCCCCGAATGTATTTTTGAAAAGTTGACTGACAAATATGAAACTGGATGTCGCTTTGTGTCCACTCTCGCTGTAAAAAGCTGGGCAGCTTCAGGTTTATGGATGAGCTCTGCTGGCGACATGCTGCGGATGTGTCGCATTTGTGCTCCGTGTATTTCTGCCCTAAATTTCGGGTTTCCACCAGCAGCGTACAGCCACTTCCCGAAATGTCTCAAACGGGGCTCTGTGTTTCAAACGGGGCTCTGTGTCTGTCAGAAGGTCTGAGATCTACCGTATCAGCAGACCAATCACGTAATGCACAGCAGATTACTGTGCAGGTAGATTATTTTCTGAAATATAGTGACTTTATTCTTGTAGGCTAATAGCCTATTATAACTTTATTTTTCACAAAATAGCATGACTCCTCCAAATCACAGAGAGCACAGATGGGATGAGTTATATTTTGAATGTGCACAAAGTTTTGGACATGAGCAAAAATCTTGCTCAAACATTTTTTAAATGAATAATGTATCACTGAGGTGAATAATTGTCATATGCACATTTACGGAGGTTCCCAGCAAACACATACCCTTTAGGGGACGTTCCCTAAAGGTTCTCTGAACGTAAAACCTTTAGGGAACCTTCCCAGAACGTTCCCTAAAGGTAAAATATTTTGGAACCTTCAGCTAACCTTCTCTGAACGTTCCCTAAAGGTTCTGTAAAGGTTAATTTTTTAGAACCTTGTAATAACCTCCAGGGAACGGTCCCTAAAAGGTTCTCTTAACCCTTGTGTTGTCCTTCGGGTCCCAGTGACCCGAAGGACAACACAAGGATTATGTACTTCCGTTTACTTTGTTAAGAATTGCTCTCTAAACAAGGGTTAATACAGCACCTTAGTTCTTGTTTGTACAGCATTTTGGTCAGCTTAAACTGTGTTTAAATGTGTTCTAGAAATAAACTTTACTTACTTACTTTACAAAAAACAGGGTTTAGAGAGCAATTCTCAACAAAGTAAACGGAAGTACATCATCCTTGTGTTGTCCTTCGGGTCACTGGGACCCGAAGGACAACACAAGGGTTAAAGTGATGGTTCGGAGTAATTTCACCCTAGGGTCCTTTGCACCATGATCTCGAGCCAAACACCCCCCCCAGAAGCTTTTTTCACCTGGGTCGAACATTGGGAGCGTTAGCGTAGAGTAGCGTTATCAGCTGAATAGCTTAGCGCAGGGGCTAATGGATCCGAAGTGTCTCTTAACATTACCCCACTAATAATGCCCGAAATGATACCAAAGGTCTACACTAGTATATATAGGTTATGCACTCATAACCTTCTCTGAACGTTCCCCAAAGGTTCTGTAAAGGTTAGTTTTGTAGAACCTTGAAATAACCTCCAGGGAACGTTCCCTAAAGGTTCTCTTAAGGTTAATGTTTTACAACTAATCTTTAGTTAGTTTCAACTAATCTTTAGCATCCCACATAACAAGTTTTGGTTCTCTAAAGGTTCTGGGAAGGTTCGCTGTAACAAGTATAATTGCAGTCAGAAACGTGTTAAGGGAATATGCTAAAGGTTTAGGGAACGTTCCCTGGAGGTTATTTCAAGGTTCTACAAAACTAACCTTTAAAGGTTAGCTGAAGGTAAAAAAAATAACCTTAAGAGAACCTTTAGGGAACATTCCCTAAAGGTTCTTTAAAAGTTCAACAAAAACAACTTTAAGAGAATGTTCCAGGAAGGTTAGCTGAAGGTTCCAAAATATTTTACCTTTAGGGAACGTTCTGGGAAGGTTCCCTAAAGGTATTACCTTCAGAGAACCTTTAGGGAACGTTCCCTAAAGGGTATGTGTTTGCTGGGAAATTTATTCAGAAAAAGGTAGAAATAGGTGCATACAAATTCACCAAAATGCAGGAAATTAAGTGTTTAATGCTAAAACAAATTCTGGGGGAGGACCCCCAGACCCCCATGTAGTATCTGGACTTCTAACGGACTTTTTATAAACTTTGTCTTAAGTTTTGGGTAACAAAGAAACCCAGATGAACTTTAGCCTACATTCGTTGGACACTTCTCTGAAGACATCTGGGATGCATTATCAATGGACCCCTAGACAGAGCCAGTTGGCTTGAAGCCATTGGTCAGTTATCGATCCCACCCCAATTCATGGAATATACACATGTGGTCCACACAAAGAACTTTAGAGTGACTTTTGAGATTTCTGAGAAGCTGTCCTCTCTGAGCTCTGCAGGGCTTGTAATTTGATGCTGAATTCTTTTGATGTAAATAAACCTTTATAATCAAGAAACAGTGTCAGCGGATTCCTCATCATACAGCATTGCACCATCGCTACCAATTACACTACACCCACATCTTAAGTCAGCACACAAATCTGGAAGCAAAACCTTGGCCTTTGGGTTGCCAGGCCAGTTATGATTAGACCAAATGTTGGTGCCATCTAACAAACTGGAAGCTAAAATGAACATACACTGAAATTTATGATATTTGTAAGAGCCCTCCTTTCTCCAAGCGTCTTATTTTGAGAATTGTACGTTTATTTGATGACTGTATTGCTGCGCACACTGTGAAAACTAGGGATACTTGGAAAGAAGAGTTAGATGTGGAGCTATCTGAATCCATGTGGAACACCTGTTTGTCTAATATTCATTCCTGCTCTATAAACAGTAGACACCAATTAATTCAATTTAAGATTGTCCATCGTTTACACTATTCCAAAGTCAGATTACATAGAATATATCCGTCAGTTTCCCCAGTGTGTGACAGATGTAAGGTGTCAGAGGGCACATTGTCCCATGCTTTTTGGTCCTGCTCCTCATTGACAAACTTTTGGTCTAAAATATTTGACTGGTATTCCAAAGCATATCAGAGGCCCCTTCAGCTCGAGCCTGGACTTGCTATTCTTGGCTGCTCACAAATAACAAGGGCAATTCCAACTACAACCATTGGTACTGGGACTGATAGTTGCCAAGAGACTGATATTGAGGGAATGGAAGTCTCCCTCTCCTCCCTCCTTTCAGGTATGGATCACCAATATGCTATCCATAATACAAATGGAAAAACTCCGCACCAGTCAAAGGGACACGTTCTCCCGTTCTTGGAACCCATTCCTAACTCACTTCAAAAAAGCTAAAATACAGTAAGCTAATTATGTTCCTGTATCAACAACCTTTCCTCCTACCGCTGCACTAAGAACTAAGAACTAACAACTGGCAATAGCTGCATCTGAGCCCTGTTTGTTTGTTTGTTTGCTTGTTTAATTTGGAAAATGTAAATAAATATAATATTACAAAATGAACATACACTGGCTATTAACAAGCTGGGCAAGCCAATCACTGTTAAAAAGGCTATAATAGTGGTTTCTGATTCTCTTAAATCAACATAATTTTCTTGTTTAAAAAGATTTTTACAAATTTGCCAACCAATATTTTCAAACGTGTTCAATTTCATACATTTCCCAAGGGTGAAATCCGTTGCCTGCCTGTTAACATTAGCCTATAAAAGGTAAAAAATAATAATAAAGTAAGTGAATTGTAAAGTATTTCTCTTTGTTTGAATAACTAATCAACCCTACCTTACACATTAATACTGGAAAAAGAGCCCCTTTGGTGTAAAAACACATTAAGTCATTTTACGGCGCGATTTTGAATGATGACCATTCCCCGTAAATAAAGGCTCCCCCTCCCTACAAAAGCCAATTTAACCACTGCATGTACCCATCCTCTGATGGCTACTTCCAGCAGGATAATGTACCATGTCACAAAGCTTGAATCATTTCAAATTGGTTTGTTGAACATGACAATAAGTTCACTGTACTAAAATGGCCCCCACAGTCACCAGATTTCAACCCAATAGAACATCTTTGGGATGTGGTGGAACGGGAGCTTCGTACCCTGGATGTGCATCCCACAAATCTCCACCAACTGCAAGATGCACCTTGTTGAATCAATGCCACAAAGAATTAAGGCAGTTCTGAAGGCGAAAGGGGGTCAAACACGGTCTTAGTAAGGTGTTCCTAATAATCCTTTAGTTGAGTGTATATATACTTAAGTTATTTCTTCCTAGTTAATCTACCTATTAATGTGTGTCAGTAGATCATCACTCTGCTACAGCAAATATTTTCACATGAGGGTTATGTGACTATAGTGCAGTGATGTATTCCAATCTTGACTGACAAATTGAGAACAAAGGAACATTCTGTTCACTTTCTACTGTATACATAAGGTTATAACATCATTACCATCTTCTTCCCCATTGATAAAGGGGCACTGTTTAGTTTTATGTGTTAGAAAGAGACAGGCCTGATCATGTGTCATCAGTGTTGCAGAGTTGAGTCGAAATGCAGAGACTTAATGAGAGGATTTTTGCTATGGAGCCTCTCCAGCCAACCGTGTCCCATCACAAAGAAGCTAGGTAGTCATTAGAGGGACAGATGTTGCTGTGGCTGATTGGTCTCTCTGCTGACCAATTTGAAGGTGTTTTTCCTCATCATCCCTCTCCTCAGATGTAGTGAGCAATGAAGGAAAAAGCGAGGCTCAAATAAAGACAGAAATGTAAAGTACACTTCTGTAAATTGCAGGATACCTATTGCAGCTTTGATGTGTGACTTGTGTTGTACCACTGTTTCCTCTCTCAGGGAACATTGGTTATCTGCATAACCCCCAGTTCCACCGAGTCGGCAAATTCTGTACAACACATCAAGTTATGGGAATATAGCTTCATGCCCGGAGACACACCTGCAGATACACTAGATGCTGAAGATCAGGCCTTGGCACAGAGGTAATAGTGATGTCAGTTACTTTCCTGCTGAGAGCACAGACTTAGGGACACCCTGGGCTGTCACATTTCTGCAATAAAAAACGGTGTTTGTGGAGAAGGCCAGCTCGCAGCAGAACAGACATCCTCCACTGAAAAAAAGAGAGCCCCAGACACAGCCATGCCCCTGATGAAGTAAGCGTGCACCCCACTGTGCATCTATGCGCCGTTACAGACAGGCATGCAAGATCACCTTTTCAATGCAATGAGAAAGCCGTTGTTAGGAACGTGCTCACCCTTTAACAGGGTTACCACAATCGTCGAACAGCTGGTCCATTGAGTGCATCTCCCACGTTCGATCACCATCCGGCCCACATGGGGCTCCTTTGCTCAGACACCTGACTTGCATCTAGCACTGGCATTTTCATTCAATTTCCTCTTAAGTAAGTCCAGGGACACTGCTGGAATCACAGAGGCCATAGATCCCAGTAGGTGCTGGCACTGACAGAGATAGACCATGTGATGCAACTGAAACATAGAGATCGGTTGAAGGCGGAGGCGATAACCAGGCCCAATTTCCCATAGTATTCAGACCCATAAAACAAAGTCTCTGACTGGGAGTGGGACAGCTCTTCTCCGGGTTTCTAAAAAAAAACAACCAAAGACTGCAGGTGAGCTAACATCTGTGCTAAACAAGTGTGTAAATTTGTTATCGAGGCTAATCAAGTATCCATTAGCTAAGCTAAACAGCAAGAAATGCAACTAGTTAGCAAGCTAAAAAAAACCTAAATGAGTGCAATGGGTAGGGAGCTAGCTCACCTGCTGTCGGACAGTTAAATTGCAAGCAAGGGTCTTGCAAGACTAAGCTTAAGCTAGGAGTGTAGTCTAACTGGATGTAGAATGTTGGTATGAACCTGCGATTTGGCGGCTATTTCAGGCGGAATCCTCCCCCCTCCCTCTGCTATTTTGCAAGGGCACCGTTGCTGCATCCTGGGTTTAGTGCCGCCCAAGCTTTGTGATGCCGATTTCTGTTCTTCTGCAGAGATCCCTTTCTCTCGTTTTTTAATCAAAATACCAGTTACTTACATCTGAATTTCTGTGAAATTGTCTCTTAACTGTAGACATCATGTTACCTCATCCCATGTATTTAACATCAAGGTATGGGGATAAAAAAAAAAAAAATACAAGCAAGATAGAGCATTTTTTTACAGTATATACCAGAATGGTTGCAGCCAGACCTTTCTACAGCACTGACACAGTGCGGTGGAGATAGGTCTGGCTATGCGAGACAAGGTGGAGTGCAAATAGATTGAGGAGGAGTGACTAAGATGGGTCTTTTGTAGCCCTCTGAAAGGCAATGCTTCCTACCTGCAACAGTCTCATTGGCCATTGATCCAAAAAAGGACAAAGAGGGGGAGCGTGGATGGAGCTGAGGGGGGCTAAAGGAAACCTGCGGTCTATGATTGTCTCCTGTGATGGTAGCCACCTGTCACTCAAAACAGCACGCCCTTAATAATGCAGAACTTTAAGCCTTAATATAATAAAAACGGGTGAGTTAGTCCCCCTTCCCACAGTTGTCATGAAGGGGTCCCTACATGACTTAGCTATATGGACCAAAAGCGTTTTTTTTTGTTTTTTTTTCGTAAACGGCTGAAAACAATTCTGCTGTAAAGTTGGCCATTTTAATATGGAGGTCTATGTGGATTGACTCCCTGTTGGAGCCAGCTTCAAGTGGCCACTCGATGAACTGCAGTTTATGGCACTTCTGTGATGGCTTAATTTTTCAGCACCAGAGGTTGTCGCTTGGTTGTACCGAGTGTACCGAACGAAAGGGAACCAACTGTCACTTTACCATCTCACAATGTTCCTTCTGCACAAAAATCACCCGCAAAGAAATGAGATGGATTACATTAAAATGAAAATGTCAAATCTGGATTGTATGAGAAAGTAAAAATGATTTGTTTGTCTGTTCTACAAAAAGGGGTGTGCTGAATGAAATATGCAATGCAGAACAAGGGGGAAGACTGTGTTACTAACTGAGCAGCTACAAATTATCCCTATTATCTCCCCAACAACCTGATTTCCATGTGGAAATCATGTGGAAAATGTGGAAAAAACAAGGTGAAACAACCTAAGGCCTGTAATCTCTCTTGATGACGCTTCTGAGGTTCTGAATTTACATTTGAAGCCATACAGTTTTACTTGCACTAGAAATAACACAGCAATCATGAAAGAAACAGACAGGAGCAACATTTGATAACAGGATGAAACAGGATGCAGTAGCCCCTGCAGGAATAATGAACACTAGATGGAGGAGAGATGAATTATGGGTCACTTTAATGGTGGCTGTCACTGAATGTCTGATACATAGACATAAATGCAGCAAAGGCAGAGGAGGAGCCTTTCTTTCAAAGCCCAGATCTTCCCAAATGAAGGAATCTATAATTTTTCCTGTCTGCTAAAAAACACAAAATAAACAACATGATGATTGGGAAAACAAGGTCATGCAATGCTTGACAAACAGCCAAATTAGTAATTGATGATGTTTTCAACAGGATACACCTTGTCTTCAAAGTATCATATCTAGGGATTATGTAAAACTCAACAAGATGAATGACCTCCTAGATGATTTTCAAGTCATCCAGCAAGATCTGAGTCTGCAACTTTAACAACTCTGTGCAAGTGCAACGTCTTTAATCAATGTGTCAAACTGCGACTGTAAAAAGATTTCCAGGTAAATTGTTACTGGAGGCAGTTCAATGTTAATAACAGAAATGCACCAATTCAAAGCAGTTCTCTGTAGTGTGTGAAAAAGAGGTTTGACTATTTGATCTGTTAGAAGTATAGTAAGTGAAACAAGACATTTAAACAAGATATATCTTGGTTCAAGAGGGCGGTGATGATTTAAAAGTAAAATACATAGCACAGAGGTGTTGTGGTGCAGTGCGAGCACTGAAGTATACAGTAAATTAGCATCATATTTGGTGCCTAAACCTAACCAAACTTTCACAATGTTACACAGCGTGTTTAAAATACAACCATTACGTTCTCTGGTTTAGATAGGATGGGAAACACTCCTATGTGTCGTATTCCCTGCCAGCGCAGGCGCTAATTTATGAAACACTCCTATGGGTCATATTAGAGGCTAGGAATAAACAACTTATATTGTCGTATGGTTTGGAGGACTAGTTGTGAGATTGGTCATGGCCATATATTATTGAATATATGGAACAATAGACCCATCTTAGTTAAATCAACAAAAAAACCTAAGCGTAGAATGAGGATGATGTTGGGGCAGTTGAAGGATCTGGTAGTGGAGGAAAACGGAGAAGTGGCAGGTTATAATGGCTGCACCGTACACTTGCATGAATTTTGGATGTTACTAATCACATTATAGCCAAGCAGCCAGTGATTTTGAAGCATGAATAAAGCAGCTGACACCAATCAACTAATGCAAGCATAGCTTCAGTGCTCTGCCTGATCTAATACTGCAATACTCTTTCATGTTTTTAAACTGTTTCACTTTACTTGTAAGCAAAACTGCTTCATCCCAATATATAATACAATACAGAATATCAAGTTTTATCTTCATCAGAGCTATGCCAGGATAAAACAATTTCAGTTTCACCTAATCTAAAGAGATCCGTCCTTCTAACATATGGTTTTTATATTTCATTGTAAAGCTGGAGGCTAAATGCAGCATTTGTATAAGAACTTCTCCATTCAACTACTCTTAAAGTTGGTGGGTTATCTGTCCAGATCATACTGAAACTCTGAGCGACCTTTCTTCTCAACTCAGGTGGCAAAATGGACCATGTGCTTTTCCACTGTGTATGAAATACATGCCCTACGCCAGCGGCCATCTGGGAGAATCAGCTGCAGATCATCATCTCTGAGAGTTGGCAGTGATTTCTACAAAAACACTTTCACAAGGCAAATGCTTCCTTACATGGAGCATTAAGCATAGGTGTGAACCCAGGCAGTCCAGTTGATAGTCCCTGGTATACAAATATATTGAAAGATCCAGTAAAAGAAAAATACTGATGATGGTGGCCATTTATAGCACAGAAGTTGCTTCAGTACATCAAAGCACAGTTTTCAGGCTATGATGCAGCAGTGTTACATTTTGTTTTAAAGTGTTCATATTATGCTCATTTTCAGGTTCCTAATTGTATTTTGAGGTTGTACCAGAATAGGTTTACATGGTTTAATTTTCTAAAAACACTGTATATTTGTTGTACTGCACGTTGCTGCAGCTCCTCTTTTCACCCTGTGTGTTGAGCTCTCTGTTTTAGCTACAGAGTGAGACATTTCACTTCTGTTCCATCTTTGTTGGGAGTTGCACATGCGCAGTAGCTAGGTAAGCACTATTAGCTAGTCAGTTGCAGAGCATGAGGGAGTGCCATGCTAGCAGCTAGGCGAGCATTATAACGTGTGTTACAAAGTGATGCACGTTCATCATGGAAGGCAATAGAGCTACAATAGAGCTGTTTGGAGCAGTTTGTGAACAGTGTTTTCTGTTGGAGATAGTAAGTCCCTTTGGGGTGGACTTTGGGCTTTTTCCCTTTGTAAACTTATAACATGCACAAAAAAGATATATAACACAATAAAGGAAAAGGAAAAAGCCAAACAGCATAATATGAGCACTTTAATGTGAAACAACAGAATTAATAAAGTTAACCAGAAACTGTACCTTGCATGGCTGATTGTAAATTGTTTTATCTGCTGATTGCTGGGAATAGTAAAAGCAAAAAAAAAAAAATTGGTATACCAAATATGCTCCTATAATAAGGTTCTCATCTTCAGGTTAATAGGGGTCTGTAAATGTGTGGTTTATGAAGCCAGGCACAGATGTATCGATAGAGTAAAAGCAGCTGTGGGACTTGCACATGACAGGAAGTAACCAAGCTTCCTTTCGCAGAGTTGCTCAAATGGCACACCATTAATGCACTCCAAAGGTTTTTCGCTCATATGCTCCAAATGCACGGTCACAGTTTATGTAAATAGCCGAGCATGACCCTGCTGTCACCACAGCCTTTCCCTTCTGTGGTAACATCAGCATTAATGATGAATCATTATGCAGGGGAATCTGGCATTTTTGTCTCCCCAAAGACACCTCTGTCTGAATCCTATTATCTCTCCACTCCTTCAGCCCTGTGGCAATGTGAAGAGGATCACCAAACCTTCTTAAAAAGCACTTCAACATGCCACATGTTGTTGACCCCAATTACATGTGTAATGTGCTGCACTCGTGTCAGATAACTGAATAAGAAATGCATTTTGAATACAGAAATACAAAAGTGTTTTATTATCATATGCACCCACACACAATTGCATCACACAGCATGCAAAATGCAAGACACACAAGTTTATTTTGTGATAACACTGCTGTCTCTGTCTGTACCCCTTAAAAGTACAGGTTGTCTTCGATTCACCGCTCTTCCCTCTCCCTCATTCCCAAAGCTCTGTCATGAAATATGCATTCACATAGGAACAGCCGGCTTCCTTTGCCAAACGCAATAGTAAAACCTGGTACTTTTAGCTTCAAGCCCCTTTTCATCAGCTTTTCATCAGTATGGTGCTGTGGATAATTTATGATTCAAGTTAAAGCTGTGAGGCAAACACAATTACAGCTGGCCACCGCGAGTCACTGTGTCACAGACTCAGACCTTTTGTCTCCATTGATCATCAAATGAAAAATGGGATACTTTGATGGTAAGTATCCAGCTACTGAATCAGGTTTTTCTCGGCACTGAATGCATATTTTTCATATATCATAACACAGTGTGTGTTGTACATGTAACTATCTTGTATCTTATGTAACTGTGGTATCATGCAACTTGGCTGTATGTTTGTGAAAGCATGAAGCAGAGAGCCAGCATAGCTGTTTGAGAGATTCAGCAAGACTGAAGGCAGAGCATTAGAAACATACAGCTCTAGGGTTCCCATTACAGGTACAGAATATAGAGAGCTAGCAGAAGACAAGTGTCTCCAGAGAAAAAAAGTTTAGCCTGCTCTGAAACAGAATGTCAGTGCCATGTGAGGTGAAAGAGACTATCGTAAAACCCAAACAATTTAGAAAGTAACTGGATCCAGTTTAAATCAGTATATGAGTGCAGAGATGGACCTCTTCCTTTTTTGTATTGCAACACAAAAAACAAAATCCATTGTTTATAAATGCAATTAAATTGCTGGGCAGAATTTTCCACATGCACTTGTTAAAGGTGCCCTGCCATATAAAAGCGTTTTTACTTGCATTTTTTGAAATATGTTAGGTCCATATGTGTTTGTGTTATGTTGTGAATGAAATGAAATGCTACCTCATTTGTCAGCTCTAGCCACTGAAAAGGAATAAGCAGAGAAATCAGGCCAATTACAAAAGCTGGTCAGTCTGACATCATATTGCCTGAGCTCATTACTATTCATTAGCTCGCCCAGTTGGGCTGGGTAAAGGATTCTGACAGCCAGGCTCTCATTGGCTAGCTGTTAGCCAATCAGATTCAAACAGCTTAGCTTGTTGAATATTAATGAGAACTGGCAGAAATCGAGCTGAGTCTTAATGTAGGCATTCTATACCACGCTAGAATGGCTTGAAACAAGGAAACCAAGGCATTTGTTCCACAAAAAATGTTACAGAGTCCATGGTAGAACTTCAGACATTTCCACAAAGTCAACATGGCATCATGACTTTGCGTAAACATACACGCCACTTTCCTAAAGCCAAATGGTGTGTTATTGCACGCATTTTCAGCTATCTACGTGTATATCTACGCTGTATACAGCAGATGTAAACATACCCACCACGTGGCCTCGCCAAGTTGCGTTTTATCGCGAGAACGCGACGTACTATCGCGAGAACAACGTCACACGCCTGTTGGGTTTTGGAAAAGAACACAGGGAAAGGCTTTAGTAACAAAACAGTGACAAAAACACGGAAAATAACGACAAAAACACGCTTAGGAAAACAATAAACGGTTGGGTTTAGGAAAGAAACATTGGGGAATTCATGAGATCAGTCTGACAAAGTAATGAAATACGTGTGGCAGGGCACCTTTAAGGCAACAATAAAGAGGTATTCAGAAACCTAATGATGCTGTCAAGGAGTTCTTAATTAATACATCTTTTCTTTACAAGCAGATGGTCGTAGCCACCGAGACAGAGATAGTATTTCCAGCCCTGCCCCAGAAATACATGTACTTCAAGCAGTTAGCCATGTGTCCACACAGCACCCCTGCAGAGGGAAGAATATAATGAACACCCAAAATTCTAATTCAAAAGGACATTCTGACAAGTGACATATTCCCTGTCATAAAACAGACATTATTCTATATTTCTAGGCATCAATAAAAATGCAGTATGTCTCCTCCATCATGAAAAGAAACAGTGCAAGCTACACAAGTTAAAGTAAAATCAATACTGTCTTTATTTTCTGTGCTGCAGCAACAAAGTGGTTCATGTCCACATCATCAGAGAAAAAGCTTGCACCATCTGAAGGGTTGTTCAAGGTGATGTATTCAGTTCAATGGGCACAGTCGCCTAAGATGATGAATGAAAAGAAAAGTAGAGAAAGACATGGCAAATGTTGTACCAAATCCATGTGTTCTATTCAATTTTCTTCCACCTGAACTATAAAGGCACAATTGTTCACAAAGCCTTTGACTCAAATTTAAAGTGACAGAAACCATGAATAGATTTTAGTGATTCTTGTGAACTTTATTTGTATTTTCAGCCTAGTCGATATATTTAAACTCTCTGCTGCTGCTATTTGCTACTTTAGGCTGTAGTTATTATGCTTTAAGTCAAAAGTGCATACACAGTAATAATATATGCTTCCACTAAGCCATTCTGGCTGGGAGCTCAGTCTGCTAAGTGGTGTGCAAATAGAGAAAGTAAATTACCATAATACCACATTTCTGGCTGTGTTAACGGCACCAAGGACATAGGAACACACAGCAAAAATGAAAATGCTCATGTGTTGAGCCAACAGCTGTTTTCAAATGCTATTCACATTAAATTGTGTGAAAGGCCTCCAAGGATATGACCATTGGATGCCCTTTTATGATGACTTCATGTTTTGATTAGTGTGAAGTTTCAAGGAACTGTGATTAAGATAACACCTGAGTCAGTATATGCTTGACAAAATACATATTAAAGTATAAATATTATTATATTATCAAACTTGCCACTTGGTGGCAGCAGAAACCAGAAACAAGTCATCTTATTTACACATCTAGGAGACACAGAGCAACATTACATTACCATTCATTTGGAGTCGTGTTTCTGGCCACCTGGCAAATAGAAGTCCAATATTCACTCTCATTTTAGCTCTGTTTTCGGTCTCCACCAACTGCTACATGCCACACACTACATTAAGCAGCTAACCACTAGTTGCTAATTTTGTCTGCTGTCTGGTGCTGGACAGGTAGTGCACAGTGGATTTTTAAAGAAATTCGCTGAAAACAGCTGCCTCCTGCGGCCAAAAGTGATGCTGATGAGAGACACTTTGAGAAATGCACTTATTCACTTTCGTACCAAGGGCTAAATGCCTAGCATAAAGACTGGAAACAGAAAAAAGCATGGCTCTGTCCAAACGTAAAGAAAAAAAAATATCTGGGTTTGATGGTTATCTGACTCAAGGGAGAAAATCTACAGCCATCGCAGCAGGGCAAAGAAAGTCTCATACTTTTCAATATGGAGAGGCTACAGATCTCATGCCAAGAGGAAAAACATGCAGAGCACAACAACAGCCTGCCATTCATCAAATGTCAATGCTTCAGCTTCAGAGAAATGTGGTTTTATGTCAGGAATGAAAGACAATCATGCTACTGATTTGTGTGGCTTAGAAAGAGTAAATAACAGGTGTCCTTGTTTAAAAGACCAAATTAAAAATGATTTACTTTAACATACTTTCTACTCCTTTTCAACAGCCTGTATGGACACCTATTGCTTCTCTGCACGGCTTTTTGTTGTTTGTCCAGTGGAATTGAAACATCCTTTGTACTTGAAAAGACACGTTGCCATTTGTTTTCATTTGGCAGTTCAGCTGCACATCTGAGCTTACCCACCGGAACGTCTAAAATATATGTCTACTGAGCACAGAGAATTAAAGATCCTCCAGAGACACTGTGCCTCTGAGGCCATGGTTCAATATTTAGAGTATATTCAACTGATAATTATGAAAAGCTGCTTTGTATACTTTTTCTGAACTCTGAAATCTGGCTTCAAAATTGGTGACTCTACAAAGACTAATTTCGTACTGATGGGACCAAATTACTGAATCTTAGAGAATTAAATGTCACTACTATTAATCTTAAACCAGGGGTTTGGACTTGAAAAAAAAAAAGAAGCTTGAAACACATTAAAGCTGTGGTAGGCTATTATATTTTTATCGTTGTTGGGCAAACATTCCATCATAATCTTTCAGCATATTGTAATTCAAGTGGTTTGAGAGAAAACTAGACTTCTGTATCTCCTCTTGGATCTGTTTTCAGGCTTTACAAAATCTAGCCCTTGATGGGAAACTTTGGCCAGTCACAGGTCATTTCAGAGAGAGTGTTGCAGACTATTGGCTGTTCTGCGCATGCATATGTTCTGTGCATGCATATGCCTGCAGAAACTCTACTTCAAATTCTGGCGTTTTTTGCTTTCTACCCACTGCAGCTATAATATTTGTCGTCAAAGCAATTGATGTATGTGAATTATCAGTCCAGAATAAAAATGAAATCATTGCAACACAATAAAAAAATATATATTAGGAAAATGTAATTTCCTAAATTCGACAATGAATATAATCTTGAGAATCTGCCTCCTATCTCACACTATTACTCTGAGAGGAAAAATATTGTGTCAAACGAGCAGTTAGATGTTGTTGTATTGCATGTCACAATCACAGAAGGAGAAACTAATTATCCTCTGAAAACAGGATACAATTACTTAAAAGTAATTGTTAAAATTACTGCTTATATTTTCTTGGATTGTGTGCAGTATGAAAAAAACAGTTGTGTTTCCACCTCTTGTTGAATCAAAACAGCCAGTCCTCCTAAGCAGCTCTGCCTGTCTCCACATTCAGGCTGTGCTTTATCACTTCAGGGTCAGTAACAGTGACCAGGCAATCTGCCATCATGAACCGTCTATTTATGGCCAAATACGTTTCTAATTTGCTTTGGAATTTTGTCATTTTTCTGTATTGTAGTTCTGTAAAGGTAGGAGCTGTTGAGTGTAGAATATGATGGATTATCACTAATATTAAATATAAATTGGGATAGACATTTTTCAGCCATGCATGGAATGGAATTTTGTTGTCTATCAAAAATGTTTTATACATGATCCTTAAACTTTGCTACTAAATACTGTACATTCCTTATAATAGAATAATTGAGTCTAGTCTGAGTTGGTAGAACAAATGTATTAAGCGTAATTGCTTCTCTCGTTTACTCTCTACAGTATTTTCATCTTTATTTTGATTCTTCCCTGTTTTTTTTAAGAACTAGTTTCACTTTCTACCTGCTCTTCTGGCTGTCTTTAGTGAAGTTGTAGGTAGTTATCATGTCTACAATATATGCTTACATTTTTCTAGAAAGCGAAACAAAGTATAGCATGACACTAACTGGTTCACCCGTGCCAAAAACCGCCACTGAGCATCTACCAACATTGTTGTGGATGCTCCTTCAGCGCGCTTTGGAGGAGGGTCTGGCAAATCGAGACTAAGGTCTGCGGTCACATATAATATTTTGTGAAAGCACCAATAGTCAACACTACAATATCGTTGCGGTATCGATATCAAGGTACAGTATTTGGTCAAAAATACTGTGATATTTGATTTTCTCCATATCGCCCAGCCCTAGCACAGGTGCATTTGCTATTTAAACGATGTGGGCGCTGGACGGTCTTAAAATAGTAAAGACACTTGCGTCAGGCTTTGTGCCGGGTGCAAGATAGGGCCCAGTGTGGTAAGTTGATGCAGTAGACAAATCAAGTTCACATTAATAGTCATAGACGTTGGCTAAAATAAGCATGTTAAGTTGAACATGCAAAGAAACACTACAGATATCAACTTAAGCTGCTTATGAATACTAGAGAAACAATTTGATTATATAAATATTGTTTTTTCCTTCATGTCAGTATGATTTTAAGAACAATGTGTATTTGGAATACATTTATTCCAAATACACAGAAAGAAAACCAATGAACATATAACACTGAAAAGTATTGGACATTATTTTGCTGCCCAGACCCCATCAGTCCATACCTGGTTCTCGGTCATGGTTAGGCCTGTCGCGATAGTCAATAAATCGAGTTATCGCACGATAAAAAAAAATTAGCTCGATAATTTTTCCGGCCGCGATAATTTCCATTTGCATGCTTGTTTGTTTTCCTCGTCTCTCTCTACCAAAGAGACTGGAGGACCACTCTCGGTTCCTTAGCGTAACGAGGAGTGAACCCTGTCAGTCGCATGGTCTTTGTGGGGGCGGGACTCCAGGCCGAGAGAGAGACAGAGACAGACAAACGCTAGTTGAGAGTTGGAGCAGGGTTTCCCGCAGCACTTTGCAGTTAAGGCGCCGTCAAAAAGAAAGTATATGAGCGATATCACCCGTGTTACTCGGCGTCCCGTTTTCTCCCTTTCATTCCAAACCACACAGCTGACAACCTGCAGGTGGAGGCGGTGGAGCCGGGCTCGGACATACACGCCGCTGTGGACTCGTCAGTCTCGCAAGCGGTTTCAGGAAAGTGGCTGCATGTGTCCGACAATGCACAGAACATTAACGGTACAAGCCTACAGCTGTCCGCGGACACGGAGTGTGGAAAGTATGTCAGAGTTGCACCTGTGTGTGTGCGTGTGTGTCTGTGTGTGTGTGTCTCTGTGTGTCGGCCCGCCCCCACGAAGCTCCGACCTGAAGAAAATGAAGACTGAAAAACAGAACTATTTTGGTACATTTACTCGCCATGTGGCAGATAGTATATCTAATATATATTATTTAAATTTAATATTTAGTGTTAAATAATTGTAAAATGTAGTACAGAGTCTGTAGTCTGAGAACTTACGTGTCACAAACGGCAATTCCACAACTGTACATCAGCGTGAAAGACGACATACTAAAGGAGATCAAAGACATTGTGGATATTTAAAATGTCTTCCAGTTCCAGTGTTAAATATTCTTTAGTGTATTGATCTTTGAAAAGATGTACCTGTATTATTATGCCATTATCATTATATTAGATGCAAATGGTCTCTCGATGACAATATTATCGTTTATCGCAATAATTTCTGGGACAATATCGTCCAGCAAAATTTGTTATCGTGACAGGCCTAGTCATGGTACAACAATAAGTGTAGATAAACATGAACACTAAATCAACAACACTTAAACCCAGATAACAAATGCACACCCCGTACATTAACAGAACATTATAAAAACACAAGAGGACAGAAACCGTTCAGAACAATTTTTTCCCATGAGGCTTTGTAAGTAAGTAAGTAAAATTTATTTGTATAGCACATTTCACAGATAAAAATCACAAAGTGCTTCACAACAAATGGGTGGATACACAACATTTATACATTGCAGTACATAATCAGAAAAGACACTTAGGACACAATAAAACCGGCCTAATCACCCTATGGTCTACCGAATCCGCGAAGAACAGTTCAAACGACCCCGCACCTCCCATGCAGAAACTTAACATCCTTAGTTATCTCTGCTTAATATGATCTGTGCACTGCATACTTAAGCTGATAATTACAAACAACTAATGTGATTTAGTAATGAATATGGTTTTTAAGTACACATGAAAAAATAAGTAGTGACCACTAAAAAGGTAAATTACAACTAAATCTGGGTTTACAGTGTAGTACCTGCCGCCAGTAAACATCTTCCTTTTTTTATTTCAGCACCTATTTCAGCTTTTATGCACAAAGCTCTAGACTCACTTAATCCATAAGCTCTACCTTTTCCGAGCAAACCCAGCTCCCGGCTACAATCAAAGACGAGGTGCTCAACGTTCTCTGCCTCAGACAGAAACGCCCTCCCCCACATATGGCTCAATGTGTATCATGTGTCTGTTTGTAGCAAGAGCTCTGTAAACAATCCTTCAGTGAAGAACAGCAGTACATTGTTTCATGGCAGTTTTTTTTATAAAGAAAGGGCCAATGTCTTCAAAATTAAAAGGTCTTCATCAATGCCCCTGGCCACACTCTCACAGGGCCTGCTTGTGTTTATCATCACTGGCAAAAGGAACATGGCCTCCTGCTGATCTCGGTGGACCTCCCCAACAAAGCCCATCTACCCCCTCCCCTGTTTCCAGTGTTTATGCTAAGCTAACCAGCAACACTTCATATTTAGTGTACAGATATTAGAGTGGTTTCAATTTTCTCATCCAACTCTTAGCAAGAAAGAGAATAAGCATATTTTCCAAACTGTCAGATGCTATTGTGGTCTCCCAACCCTTATTGCCCTACAAGAAGACTGGGTGACTGCAACATTTACAATATGTAGGAGAAGGTTATGAAACAGTACCAACAACAGACAGACACACACGTGCCCCTTCATTAACACAATCCACAACTTCTTCTTATGAAGTCTGCCAAAATTACAAATTGTTAAATTTACTTTTGTTCTGTTTTCATTGAATCTATTCCCCACAAATGGGGAGGTTTACTGTGTAAGAAGCAAAAAGCAATCAGTGCAAGGCAGATGGGGCTGTCAAAGGCATCATCTTTAAAATGAATCCAGCAGCAATTTGTTTTAGTCAGACAGATGACTTACATTTTCACTGACACTACTTATATTACTATTTCTTATTATGCAAAGAAATTAATTTTATAATTTGACCTACACGAAATCTCTGACCAAATTTCCAACCTTTCAGCATTTGTTTAAATTCCTCCTGTTATTTAAGACAGATGAGACATGAGTTGAAAAAAGATTTCCTGAAGTTAGTTATGATTTATACGACTAAGCATTCCAGTTCCTCTAAGTGCAGCTCTAGATTGTCCAAAATGTGTCTCATTATGCAGATAATTGGTGCTGACAGTCAATGATGAGTGAAATAGAACTGCGCAGTAATTACAGAAGTAGATTCATCACAGTTACTGTCTGTAATTATGTTTTGGCAGTTTTACTGTAACTCAGTAATGAGACAGATTGCAGAGAATGTGCAAGGTGCTGCAGAAAATCTTCAAAAAAAATTGATCTTAAAGAATCTAAACGCTGTCAGTGCAGTGTTATCATGTAAGTAGATCATATGTAGTGTGTAAAATATGAAATACAGATAAAGGTTCCTGGGTGCGGCCATGTGAAAATGTAGATTTATAACAACAATCTTTTCTGGCACTTTTCAAATAAAAATTAGTGACGGCTGGCAAATTTGCTTAAAGTCAGTTCCCTCAATTGTAAATAGATGCATTTACTATATCTCCTGTTTATTCCACATCAGGTTTTATTCCAAAATATGTTACTGCAAAAAAAAGAAAAAAAGTTACCAGAATAGAATAGGCAAATGCACATGAGCAGCTTATGTTTGGTGTGAATGTTCATTCACAGGTTTTTTCCACAATTAAGACAAAAGCAAACATAGCTGCTAAGACAAAAACAAACATATCTGTGAGCAAGAATGTGCCCTGATAGCCTTAAATCTCACAAACATACTGTGCTGTGCTATCACTATACAGTTCAGCTTTGTTAATTTGCTTCTCTTTTTTAAATAACAAGGTGTTGTCACATTATTTATTTATCCCCATATCCCAGAGGACTTGACAACCAATCTGGGGTCAGCTCAAGTCCAGCCACCTAACAAACTCTGATAGAGTTGGACAAAGTTTCTACAAAGCCAGTGGTGGCACAGCCTTGGGTTGGTCAATTCAATTCAATTCAATTCAATTCAATTCAATTTTATTTATAGTATCAAATCATAACAACAGTTATCTCGAGACACTTTACAGATAGAGTAGGTCTAGACCACACTCTATAACATTCTGGTCCATCTCCACTGCACAATATACTGGAGATGCGAGGCCTGATGCTGGCTGGTGGCACAGCACTTTCTACAATCAGGCTTTGAGATCCAGGCCAGTGGCAAATTGAACTGTGATGCTTTGTTCACCTGCAGCTTCCAAAAATAAAGTAGTGCCAAACCTTTGAGGAACTTTCTAAGCGCTGCTAAACTTGTGCTTCGATGTGGTCTCTTTATTGTAAGATAAGACAAAAACAAGATGGACGCTTATTTCTAAACTTCAGTACAGAGGTGTTCAGTACATGTTTGAACAAATCTTTATCAACGAATATTGAAAGTGAACTGACAATACAGAATTACCACTGTCACTGACCGAATAAGTAGCTTTAAGCAGTGGAACTTCCTCGTTTATAGCATATTAACAGACTTCGTAACTATTAACCTTCTGTACAGTGCCTGCATTGGCCAGACTGAACATACTACTGAACTGAAGCTATTACACGTTTTGCCGTATGAATGGTGATGCGTTCACTTACTAACGTACATACTTAAGTGCATTTGAACAGTGATGTGACCCTTAAGCTCAGAAAAAAAGTGAACAAACTACATACTGTGAATATAAATCTTTGTACTACGAATTAGCAAAACAATCGATGATTTCCCCATCTACATTTCTAGTTCTAATAAAACTATGGATCTCGCGACAGACTTTATATGATAGTAATACATCAGACAGAGGGATTATTGATTGTATCATACAGCACATAACACAAGCAGTAGAAACACTTCATAGCTGTTTGGAGCCTTGTGCAATGTATGTGATAGATGGCAGTGAGACACAACCAATGTCCCCCAACAACAGACATTCTATTTAAAAAGGACCAATAATTTTCATTTTAAGTTCTTCCTGAGGCTGTCTCTACATGTAACAAACTTATCTAGAGAACTGTAGTGTTTGCTGTTGCAGATTTCAGCCTATTGCTAGCATTTTTGACCTGAAATATGAAAAAAACATTGTTGCTCACAGAATACTTCTCAATACATTTCAACACTGATCACACTGCATGGTTAGTATGAATAGTCACTAGGCTTTTTCAGTTACAGTTACTGCACTTGAGAAAGTATTGTGTAATATGAAACTGTCAGTATTTGTGACATGTTATAGCTTAATTATTAAAAAGGAACAGGTCAGTAGTTGCAGCCCTCTTAAGGAAAATCACTGAATGAGCATGAAAAATGATTTGACTTCCTTGAGAGCTAAATCCTTTCATGCTTAGGCCAGTACAAACACAACCAAAAAAACTCCTTTATCTATACTTTGTCCTGAAACATTGCCCTTGCACAAAGCAATTACAGTGGGAAACGAAAAGCCGCAGGTGGAATACAAAGGACGGCACTGCAGAAAGGATTCACGTCTTTGAGCACTTGGACACAGTGATTAACCTTTATCTTTCAACTTGTCCCTGTCAGACATCATTAGTGAGAAGACGCTCACAAGAGAGGCTGGCATAAAATAACGAGAAACATGACGAATCTACACCTTGTTTATTTTGTCACAGATGAATGTCAAGTGATGGAATGTGTTATGACATGCCAATATAATGTATATAAAAAAAAGACAGCACTGCTGTCATAAATATTGATTAGTAAATGCATCGTAATTAAGTTGAGTTCATTGACACATTTTGTAGCCAGCCACATATTTCTGGGCTGCTTATAATGAAATTGAAAAGAGTCTTTGTAGTGTTTTACTTGAGGTTTTCTTTTTTTATTCTTTTTTGGGCTTTTCCGCCTTTAATGTTGACAGGACAGCTAGGTGAGAAAGAGGGGGAAGATATACAGGATATTGTCACTAGTTGGATTTGAACCCTGGACCTCTGCATCAAGGTACTAACCTCTCAGTATATGTGCGCCTGCTTTACCCACTGATCCAACCCGGCCACTTACTTGAGGAGATTTTTTTTTTTAAACATTTTATTATTTTAACTGTGACGCCGACTAAAGACAAAGTACAAACCAATTTGTAAAGCTTTTATTTCCTTGCTGTTTTTTCTTCCCTGGACCTACATTGTCTAGATGCTCGGTTAATCTCAGGGAGATCATGTCACAACTTGCATTACACAATATGACTTAGTAACCTCTTTGGGAGGCAAGGGCCATGCTAATATGGAAGCTGTAGCAGGTGAATGCAGTTTCTACCACATCATCTTTAGTACTGTGATCATTACAGGCAAGATGGGCAGCTTGAACAGTGCAGTTCCTGTTAAAATGGCTCTATGCATATTAACACTACAGACATACTGTATATACCCTCCTGTATACCTTAGTTTTTTAAAGTTTTAAAAACTTTATAGTTAATTTTCTCTCCACATTCTGTTCTCTGTTTTGGCAGTACATTTGTTTCTATTTGTAGTGCACACATTTAGTTTCTCTGCTGGGACATCTTGTCAATTTATCACTTTATTTGTCATGTGAAATCATATAAAATACAATTTCAGTGAAATGTCAAGCTGAAGCAAAAGATGTGACCCCTAAAGCAGAGCTCTTAAATACAGGAAGTGGCCAACTGTAACGTACCAAGTGCCAATACAGATAATTTTCACCACAGGGGTAAAAAACACTTATTTGATCTGAAATCATAATGCCTTAATCTTAATAATTCTGAATGGAGTGTAAATAGCATAGAGAAATTAACTATAATCAAATTTGGTTAAATTTTAGTGAAAAAAAAAAAAAAACTTTCCCACACATGTAGCGTATCCTTGTATTTCAATGTTATGGGTGTCAACTATGCTAATGATGAAATGTTAAGAAAAGTTAAGCACTGTAATTCGTATATTTTACGAATTACAATGTTTTTTTTTGCTGTGTTCACCACATTGACTGTTGCTGTATAAGAACACGGTTGGCTGTGTATAGGGCAGGGGTCTGGGAGGATGGGCGGGCGTTAACATGTAGGACTTACAAGCCAGGGAGCGGAGTTGGGGAAAATAATATGTGTTCCTTGGGAGAGTTTTAATACAAACCACAATCTTTTCCTGAACTATAGTCGTTATGGTGCCTGAACTTAACTTTCGTCGCCGCGTAACGCTCACTTTTCCTTGCCTAAATTTAATTGTAATCTCTGCTGAAATGACCGGCGGCTCGCAGTGCTCTGTACCCAGCGCACAGCCACCAACTACCTTAAACAGCTAGCAACTGCCGCTCTGTAGCACGGAGCTCTGTAACCGATGTCATGTGACCAGTCAGGAGTCTACTAGTTTTAGTAAAATTATACATTTTAGTGTGCAACTTGAGAATCCGTTGAATTACATACTTTTAGAAATAATGTTCATAAAGCCTGTGATATATTTAAACTTGTATACAAACAGTCCTGTCATGTTTGAGGGAATCTTGTAGTAAATGTTCCTATTTCGTGACAGATGTGTTTCCATCACGATTTTTGACTTTGGCTACTTTTTTGTGTTTTCCTGACAAAAAGCTTTTACCATATTTTCCCCAAAGTGGCCTTAGACTTATGCAGGGTTTCCCGCACTTTGCAGTTTAGGCGGCCGCCTTAACAACACGCGCCTGCCGCCTTAACTAAGTCTTCAAAAAAATATATATATCCGCTGCTTACTCTGTCCTGTTTGAGTGGCTGTAACCTAATGTACAAGTCGCATCAACACAGTCTGGGAAAACAAGGTAACGGCGAGTTGTCAAGATACCACCAATCACAATGGAAAGAGCATTTGCTGGCGGTAAGTGTAACTGTCGTTTATTCACATTTAAAGGGATAAATCGCCATTTCACCATCGCATGCGTCGTTGTTTGTGGGAGTTTGTCAACAAATGTGCGGACAGCTGGGGCATGCCCGGCAGAGACAGGGTGAGTGGACTTACTGGAGCGTTGGACTATGGCAGGCAGAGAGAATTTATATATGTATCTCTGTCCTGTTCTTCACATCAGTGAGGCTTTCTTCTCTTGTTTCAATGAAGTGAACACATTACGAAGTGACTGGAACTATCCATCACCTCTCGCGCGTGGATTCTCAACGTCCCGGCTGTTGCCCGGTCTTTGAGACACAGCTGTTGTCTGTTTTTTTTGTATCACTACACGCGGTTCACAACACACGGTTAGTTAGCGTAGTTAAACAGTACACACAGTGAAATTACGTGTCCTGTTTTTATTTCACACATACTATCTGCTTTGAGTGAGTGAAGCTATGAGCTGAGCTCTGTTATCTCAGAGCTGTTTGTTTTGGAGAAGAGTTGTCAGGCGAAGTGGGAGAGAGCATGGGAGGATAATGGGAGCAATGCGAGTTATAGCACATGTTTTTTTAAATAGTTTAATGAGCTTAAAATTGAACATTGCAACTGTTATTTTGAAAAGCTGGTTATTTATTAATTATATATTATTATTTAAATTTAATATTTAGTGTAGTGTGTAGTACAGAGTCCGTAGTCTAGCCCCCCCAACCCCCCGTTATGCATGCTTTTTTTACATTTTAATGTGCTGGATATGTTAATGAATAATTCTTTGATCTGCAAAAGTTATATATATGCTGCCTGCAGTAAATGACTGGCCCATAGGATGGCTTTTTACACAGCACCCCAGGCTGGTCAAGCAATCAAGTCCAACGATAGCTGCAAAGCTTGATTTGACTCAAAAAATATCCCGTTTACAAAATATATTATCATGTGGCTAGAGCTGCCTTAAGCTAGAAAAAAAACAGTCTTTCCATCCGTCACAGATTCTTCCATCCATCCAGTCCTGGCAAATATTACTCCAATTCAGCTTTCAATAGCCTTCAAGTCAAGGTCTTAAATCTTGTGCTGATATTACTGCAAATAGGCCGATAAAACCATACATTTATCTTCCTCTGTCAAATGCCACCATCAACTCTTGTTGAAATTATGTGTGGCGCTTTGTGATTTTCTATTAATAATTAATTTATACAATTATTGGCTGATGAATATACCACCAAGAAGCAAATAAGCAAGATACTTGTTTCCATCAAATGGTCTAATTTACTCGCTAGCTTTCATACTGGAGCTTCAACAAGCAGAAGGACATATAATTTTTTTTAGACACATGACATACCATTCTGTATTTCCCCCAACAAATCAATAGCATCCGTGGTCTCAGTTGATTTCAATCACGTTTCCTCATTAAGCGTGTCTAACTGGAGAGCTCTTCCTCCTAACATATCACTGAACAGATGTTGCTATCAAGTCGCAGAGGAGTTGACCTTTTCTCTCTTCTGAGGGAGAGACTACCTGCTGAATAACAAGTTATCCTATGAAAGAAAATCCAAGAGTACCATTACATTGCTAAAAAGAAAAACTTAATCTTGAATTCTTGAGTTGATAAGGTGAAAAAAGTTTTTATGAATCAAAAGCATAGGACGTACAATAATAATTCCCTCGAGCTCTCCACAGGCATGCCAGAATAACAAGTGAAAAAGTGCTTGAGGTGTGCTTTGGGGAATGATCGAATGGTTGAGTTCCCTCGATTTCTTTGGCTAAAATGTTTCTATTTAACTTAAGTTTAAACTAAAATCTCTTTTTTCAAGCAGCCACTGCAGTGACAGCTCTGGTGCTTTAGGATAGATAGATCCAGAATCAGGACACTCATCCATTTGTACAACAAAACACAAATCAGAATTTATGTTGCACTTATAGCACGTCATATTGTATGTTTCAAGACTGAAGTACTTGTCATCCTCCTGAGCTATGCTTCATGTGTTTTCTGCAGCTGCACCACCGAGGCTCCACTCCAGTAATTGGCTGGGGATTTGTAGGAATATCAATTCCAGGCAAGCTGTGCATTGCTTTGTGCAAGGTGCTGGTACAGTGTCACCTTCACATTTCACAGGCTGTCCTGGTGCTCTGTGCCCCAGAGAGAAAGAGAAGAGAAAGAAAGAGCGAAAGAGAGAGAGAGAGAAAGGAATAGCGCTGAGATCACAGGCATCAATTCTCATATTTTCTTTGATAACTGCCTTGGATCAAGTGGGAGGGGTTCAAAAGACGTCTTTGACTTACTTTTTCATAGTGCAGGGCACATGATTGAGGCTTGGCTTCATGAGGTTGACACTAACGTAATTATTAAGACACACATTATACACACAAATAACCACTTATTCTCTGGCCCTCACAACTATAAATATGAATATAGGAAGGCATCAGCTAGCTCTCTTCTGTAATGCAAATATTTTTAAGACACACACTGGACTTGAGACCCAGAAAAAAACAACAACTGATCTTTGTCACCTAAAATTAACTATAACTTGTGTAGCATGTTCTGCTACATTGGAACATTTACTTGGCTGTGAAGTTCTCTTTGTACCATTTTGTAAATGTTGTTAATATTAGTTAATGTCTGCGTTATGCTAATATCCTGCTCCATTTGGTCTTTTGTCTCACATTTTAGCAGTTTACACTTTTTTTCTTCACGATGGCCAGTCTCACATTTGCCTTAGAGTTGCAGAAATAAAGAAAGGTAAAACATATTATCTTCATGCAGTATCTAAATTGAGGAGAGGCTAGCTGGAGATGATAACAGGTCATCATTTTAAAATAATGTCTTTCATACAAGGTGGCTAGATAAATATAAATAGAATAGAAGCCTACTGTAATTACAAGTAGATCATTTTATATACATATATATATATATATATATATATATATAGTTGAAATACACAGGATAGAGCATACTGCCAGTCAATAATGAAGATATTGGACAATTCTGCAAAATCCTGGATTACGATCGGTGCCAGTTTCTTACCTCCAGTGCCAACGCTTTTCAAATTCTTGCTTTCTTTACTATCTATGCATTAAAACTAAAGTATGGTTAAATTTTCCCTCCAGGCATGTTTTGAAATATTATTCTTTGAATAATAATTTGTGTCTGACATGTTTTTTTCCACAAAAAATTACCAAGTTAAAAGTTATTGTTTACTACTTCTTCCTCATTGAAATGAATATGCAAATATTTTTCATTTCAAAAGTTGAACTGCTGCACACAAGTCCATTCTCATAGTTTGTGGACTAGAGGTTTCGTGTTTCCACATCAAACTTGTGTAAGTTGAATATTAGACCATGACTGGCTTCAAAGCTAGTTGTGACGTCACAGACTCCTGTGCAGCGACCAGCCATCCCCCTGTCCTGCCAGCAACAAGCCATCATCCTGTCCTGCCAGCAACCAGCTATCACCCTGTCCTGCCAGCAACCAGCCATCCCAATGTCCTGCCAGCAACCAGCCATCCCCCTGTCCTGCCCACAATCAGCCATCACCCTCTCCTGCCAGAAACCGGCCATCACCCTGTCCTGCCAGCAACCAGCCATCACCCTGTCCTGCCAGCAACCAGCCATCACCCTGTCCTGCCAGAAACCAGCCATCACCCTGTCCTGCCAGAAACCAGCCATCACCCTGTCCTGCCCACAACCAGCCATCACCCTGTCCTGCCAGCAACCAGCCATCACCCTGTCCTGCCAGCAACCAGCCATCACCTTGTCCTGCTAGCAACCAGCCGGGTGATCATTTGCTGGCTGCCTTTCCTGACCTAAAGCCCCCGGGGCGTCCACACGAGGGTTCCTGTCTACATTGCCAAACCTTGGGCCATCCACAAAAGGCGTTCTGCTTACATCGGCAACCTCCATAGTGGCTCTGCCGGTCTGCCTGGCCTCCTACCTTCCCTACAAAGTGGTTCCGCCGGTCTGCCTGGCCTCCTGCCTGGCCTCCTGCCTGGCCTCCTGCTCATCTTCTAGACCTACGCTACTGCCACGCCCCCAGGTCATCCACCTGAGGACCCTGGCTCCATTGTTTAGCTCCCAGGCCCTTGCCCACTGACTCTGCTCTGTTATCTGGATCTGAATCTGCCTGTCTGTCAAACACTACTGGAACCCGACTGTCTGCCTATCTGTACCTGCCTTACTAAAAACTGTCTGAAAGCTCATCTATGCAATAAAACACTGAACTGAACACTGCCTGTTTCTGTCTGTGTCTGAGTGCTCCCTGCAGTCCCCAGCATGACAAAAGGTAATTTTGGTTTGTTTGTTTGTAGATGGATTAAAGTGTTGCTATTTCTGCATAGATTTTTGTATTGGCACATTTTTTCCCCAAGACAGCCATTTGTTACCTCAGAATGTACAAGTCGGTTTTTGAGGCATTCAGAATTGTAGAAGCATGAGGAAAATAAATAAGATTTGGGCTGAGCTCAGACTGTTAAATACTATGAAGTTGCAGTCAGAGAGCATATATGTTAAAGGTTTACAACACAGCTCTGTTATGGTAAACTACAGAGTATTTAACTGTACCAGCTCAACCGGAAACAGCAATAAGCAATTTCTATGAGCCAATAATAGCAGTAGATGCAGTGTGGAATGTATTCATTAATTGCATTTTGAATCTGTCACACTAGTTTCAATTAAACAAAATAAAAGAGAACAATTATATATTTAAATGATTAAGTCAGTCGACACTGTATTTAAAGCCAAACACTACACAAAATACACTATTTCACAAAGGAGGCAAAATATCATCTGTTACCTTGAAACTCTCAACAATTGACCATAAATGTTGCTCAGCTCTTTTTGCAGATCAGTCACGGCACCTGCAGAACTTGTCTAGGGCCCTTTTTGTTACAGCAATGGTCTGCTGGTCACTGGGGAAATTAAGTCAAACTTCAACAGGACAGCAGTTCAGACTCATTCCTCTAAGGTAGGTAGAAACCAGTCATGGGCTGGAATTGTTCCTCAATGCCTCCCAGTAAAATGCATTTCTTCTCGTCTCAAAATTTGTACCCATTAAACAGATGGAATAGAGATGGAAACTGCCATCCACTCTGTTATCATTATGTTTTTTCCACATCAATTATAAAATGAATCTGTCTATAATTGCGGTAGGAAACAAAGATATTGTATGCATAAATATGGGTAGAACAAAATTGCCAATATCAGTTATATATTAGGCTGATTCAAAACAATAAAAATGATATTCACTGGAGAAGGAGGAGAGAAGAATGTGATTGTATCTATTCAAAAAGTAAACCTGTTTTTTTTGCAAGACTACACAACATTGATAGCACAAATCAAAGGCCAGTAAAGACTTATAATAATTGCATTTAAAAGTGTGATGTTCTAGATAATTCTTACTGTATTCTCATAAGTGGGAAGGGTCTAATGAGAAAAAACTAACTACAGCTGGAAGGCTGCTCCACAGTCTCGTTAAAAGATAGAATACAATAAGTAATTACAGTATCACACACACACACACACACACACACACATACAAACACACAATACACTAAAAAGAAGGTGAATGCTATACAGTATATATATTTAATAATGGAAATACAATTGTAGCAGAAAGTACCATGAAAACATATATTTAGCTCCAGGTGGGGTGAATAATAATTCTTTGCAAATGCTTTCACAAAATTGTATAACAGTACTGCTGTTTTGGTGAAAATGGCATGGACATGGACTTATTTCTAGATTAAATAAGAAACAATTTGAACAATCAGATAATCAAATTATATCATAATTTTATGATTAAAGGAATCTTAAAACACCCTTCTATACAATTTTGAAAACTTACAGTAATTCATTTTGCTGGACAGATCAGCAGTTTGAGAAACTAAAATTAAAATGTTTTAATACTGGAAAGCCTGTTTAAGTGGGTCCTGTGAATAGGAAGTGGGATGGAGGCTGTAATCGCCTGGGGTTCTTAGACACAGAAAAGGCAATGTCACAGTTTTAATGCCAACTGATAATTTGAGGCAAAAGTGGTCTAATCATAATTTCTGAACCATTTTGAAAAATTTCCCACGAGGCAAAGCTCTTAAGATGTTCCTCCGTGTAAGAGCAAGCATGTTGTAGTAAACAACATTCAAAGATTTGAATCTAGATCATATCAAAAACTGCACACTTATCTGTTTGTCTTTTACTTTGGTTCTCTCTTCTCCAACAATCTTGTACTCTCAAACGCCATAACTCCCCCCACATTTTGCGGCAGGCTTCTTATGAGTGAAATTTGGTTATGATTAAACAATGCAAACTATGAAGGGTGTTTCTGGCCTCTCACTGCACATTGCATGATCCTCACTATCTGATAATCAATATGAACAAGTACCTCTACATGTCTCTGATAACTGATAATGTTGCCCCTACACTGTGCTAATTACAATTCTATTCAATGCACAGTAGAATCATCTTCAATCAATTAATTAATCCTCCCCCAACAGCACAGTTTGTTAAGCCTGGGAAAACCCTGGCGAACTTCTGGCAAATTTGAGATTTGCTCAGCAAGTCAGTCTGGCCAAGAGCCCATTCAAGCCCATTTCCAATTTTTCCAAACAAAGATCAAATTTGTTGCCATAAGTACTGGCATTTTTCCATTCTTATATACTGTAGGTCGGGATATGTCATACATTTGTTAGTAAAGACTATGTCAAGCTGTGCTATTATGTAGAGAAGAGAAAAAGCTGCGAGTAGAGAAGAGGCTATTATTAGCAAGCCTATGCCCAGGCAGTTTTGGACAAGTAATGCTGCGCTATTGTCTTGACTTGATACAACATCCATTATAGACCTAAATGGACAGGATGCACGAATGTGTAACATTTTGCCAAGAATAGAATAATGTTTTACCTGCTGCTTTCACAATACTGATTTATTCAAAACAAAAGCTGAATACACAATACATTCACAACATCTAAATAGATGCTGATTGTAAGCCCATTGTAACAAGGGAAGCAACACTAAGCAAAGATACCGTACACTTAAACCAGGGATTAAGGCTTCAGACTACCTAGACTAATTACACCTTGCAGACAGGTGATTAGTGAGAACAGTCACAGTAAGCAGGGCACAGACATGGACATGGGAGTTATTGTATAAGCACAAGCTCTGCAGCAAACAAACTAAACAAAAAGATGCTTCTGGACACTGATGGACAGAACATTACTTACTGTACGACAAGATGGACATGTAATGGAAACCATCATGTGGTTGAATGAGGAGATTAGCGTTTGATGCAGATATTCACCTAAAATGTCCAAGAAAAAACACAGCTCCATTTGACAGCTCGCTCATTTTTGAACTTTTAAAGCTATTGTGGTTAATTTCACGCTGGTTGCTATATAAGTGGTTAAATAACATCCTAACAATTCCAAGGAAATGGCTGGAGTCAGAGAATTGATAATTGAGTCAGTAAAGTTGTGTATCTCAATGGAAGAAAAATACTGTAAAACAAATAACATTAACTAGTGTCATAATTACTTGTCTAAAAGATGCTTAAAGTAATTTTTAAGATTATGTATTTTAACTAAAATGGATTATAACAATACAAACTACATCTGCATGGTATATGTGCAGATTTCTTCAGGAGATTTTGATGAGCGTCCATGCACATTTTAACCCGAGCTTCCATATCCTACACACATCAGTACAATAAGTAAATGTTGTTTTGTTGGGTCTACCATAATAAATATTAAGGATAGAAAACATGTTCACACAGTATCTATGACTACTCAAAAACTTCATTAGATGACATGACACAAAACATCATCTGACGTTAGTAGAAAGTGTCAGAGCTTTCTCCTTTTCTATTTTTTAGTGGGCTAATATTGCTGAACATTAAAGTCTGGCTCACCAAGTAACATTTATTATTGACCTATAATTAATAATTATTTATTAATTAAAATAATTTTACAAGCTGAGGGAGGGACCCACATGAAGGAGGTGGTTATGCAGGACGCGCGCGCGCACACACACACACACACACACACACACACACACACACACACACACACACACACACACACACACAGGCCCGAAATACACACATGCACACTGCACACACAGGACCCCATAGCCATGCAGTTGGATTGGTGTTAGAGTGAAACATGAGTGAGTTAAACATGTTCTAAGAGGCACGAGCACTCTGCAAAAGAGGGATGAGAAAAAAAAGAAAAATCAATAAATAGGCCTACGTATCTTTAAAGTTTGATATCCTGTCTAACTTGACCCCCTGCACCTCCCATCGTCCAGGAAAACCTACGCATTTCTAACCGTAAGTGGAGAGGTGAAAGCCCTTGCAAACAGGATGGAGATCAGTGTATGCTAAACGGGGATTGAGCCAAAGTAGCATCACTAAAGACCCCAGAAGGGTATATAACCGCAAGGCAGAGATCAAAGCCCACAATAACCGGGACACAGAAAACCTGCGGATGAGCGCACGGAAACGAGGAAGGACAGATTATTATCTGCGGATCGGCGAATTCTATTATCATATCAGAAATGACAAAAAGTACAACCATCACACTGCATCGCATTCCGTAAGAAAAGGTAAGTGAAGCTCAACCTGCATAGCACACGCCATTAAAAGACAGAAAGCGTCCTCGTGCTTACCTCACTCAGTGTCTCCATCCCACTCAGACTTCTGGTCCTGATGATACGTTTACTGCTTTGCTCCAGCATCCTAAAGCACTGTTATTCGACCAGGGGGGAGGAAACATGATGGCTAGTGCAACTGGGCTGACGTACCGCCTGATGAGACAGAGAGCCGACCAATCAGAGTGTAATCCGATAGAGCCTTTACCAATCCGCTCAAAGGGAGAAAGTGAGGACTGCACGCAGACAGTAGTAGCAAGCTAGATTGACGCTGTGAGAGAATTTCCAGTCAACTCCTCGAAACAGTTTTACATCTCCTGTCCAAACCATCCACACATAATAGTTAAATGGGCCAAACAAGTCCGCGCTGATAATTTACATTACAATGTATCTTAAAGAATGTAAGGCCTCTTAAAGCTTGTATATCCTTGCTGGGTGGCTTATACGCTTAAGACTATGCTAAAAGGCTAATTTTAAATAAAGAAAAGACTAAGAACCAAAATATGAAGTAGAAAAATAAATAGAAAGAATACTTAAAAAACATTTAAATTCAAAAGTATACACTGTACATTTAAAAGTATTAAAAAGCTAAAGAGTACAGTATATTGGCCAAGTGTGTACTGTAATTTCATGTACCAAAGTTAATATGTACATATGTCACAGCTGTATAAGGCAAACTATAGACCGCACACTATGCTGTTTATATTCCTACTTTAAATACCAGCTTATAAACCCTCAATTCACGTTTAATATACTTTGTCACACGTTAAGTCACAAACATATGATGACATATAATATAAAATAAAAACATATTTACAGTCTTGCAGTGAGGTGAACAGGTCAGTATACTCTATGCTAAACTTGTGCACATTGAGGAGCAGTAAGAGGGTGAGTAACCAAATTTGGTCATAAGCTTATTTTTAGAACTGGCTTTAAAATTCAATTAGAGTATGTGCTCTGTACTCTGCTGCTGTATCACACTACATGTGTCCAAGCTGTCCCTCATCTTCCTTTTTTTAAATGTTCAATTTCAAATTTTTCCCCTACATAGAAATGGTTTCCTAGTCTGCTGTAGGCAGTAGGCACACCTGTGGTTTGAGTTGCAAAATCCCCTCCAGGGTGGGGACAGCTTCTAAAGGAGATTATAATGACAGACCTGCTTCTGTCTCCTTGTATAGGCTGCTTCAACCAGACACACCTGACAAGCTCAGTGATAGTACTTTCTCTTTGGGTTTGATTTGGATGGCAGAATAACAGACTTTCAAAGACACATGAAACAAATAAATTCAATATTTTATTGCCCTTAGATCAGCAATAAAGTAAGTAAACCAGTCTGTGAGGATGACAGAATCAGGACTTTTCTTGTACAAAGCAAGGTATAACCATCTAAACTAAAAAATATAATTCGTCATTTCAAAATAGGATACAAATGTCCAAAACAAACAGGATTATCACCAATTCACTTGTTTATATTATATACTTTCAATATTATAAATAAAATAATTCCAAGATGCTTTTAGTAGTCTGCACACCAGGTGCTAAAAAAGGCAAATGCAAAAATGTTGATATGTTGAAAGATAAAAGACCTGACAGAATAATACAACAGAGTCCACAGTATGAAACTATTTCCATGAACCGGCATGCTAGCAAAAGAATAGATTGAATTGTACAATAAGCCAAAAAAAAGTGAGCCGAATTATATTGGAAAACTTTTTTAGTGTGCTTCTTTCATGAGCAGTGGGAATTTTAAGGTTTAGACATACACTTGATTCTAAAAGTGACTAAACCTCTGAGTTATTTCCACCCAGAAATGTAGATTGAAACCAAATCAATATTCATATTTGATCCAGATCTTAATTTTGTCATGATGCTGTTTTTAGCTATACCTTGTCTAACGAGGCAAATGGTAATTGTTATAGCAGTTAAAACTGATTCGATTTGATCCTGTTGTATCAAATACTGAATTTTATCACTGAATGTCAAGAAAAATAAAGATAAAATACAGTGAATGAAACAAATGTGGTTCAAGGCACACTGCTTCATGTCTACATCCACTTTCCACACTTTCTCATCATCAATCTCTATAGTACTTACTATTCCAGTTACAACATGCTTTTCCCTTCACATTCCCATTTACAAGTAGGCTATATACAGTTTCTTTTCATATCACTTTTCATGTTCCTTTTTAAATCACTTGACTGCGTATATCTTCCAACCAAACACTTCCTAAATTGTACCAACAGGACAGTTCTTTCAGAGCATATCTTATTGTACCATTCATTCTTTTGGGCATCTACTTTGGGTTTATTTGACTGAAGTGTGTAGTTGGGTGGTTTTATTCTAAAGGACACTTCTGGGAACAGCCTTTCTGTGTTGTTGTTTGGGTGACTTGGGGGAGTTGTCAGGAGGGGGCCACTGTGGTTTAGTTAGCTGAATATCATCTTCTATTTGAAAGGCTTTCTTCGGGGAATCAGCCTGTGGCGGCCAAATTACAGATATTTTGTTGCAGTGTGGTTTGCATTCATCGCACATTTTTGTCATTGCGTTTTCACTGCTGTGTGTTTTGTCTACAGAACTTAGGCTGCTCATGGAATATCGCCATTCAAGTTTCGCATCTGAGGGGATAGGTCCACCACTTCCTGCGGGAGGTTTCTCCCCAAGTCCATTATTGTAGTTCCCGTTGGACTTGAGGAGTTGTTTGTAATGGTGTAGACAGTAGAAGTGTCCATGGAGAGAGACATAATTTCCAAGGCTACAAGAGAAAAGAACATCCTTTCTTTTAGAATAAAATAGGTGTTAAATTGTGCCCATGGTGACCATTTATTTAAATGAATGCCATATTTACCTTAATTTATTTTTGCAGTGCTCACAGCAGAAACAGGATTTATGGTACTTTTTTTTGTCCACTATCAGAGCATCCATCGGATAAGCTCTCCTCCGACATACTGTGCAGATCTCCGCCTTTGGAACTCGAACCTGCTTGAAAGAGATAAAATGCTAATTATTTGATTATGTTTATGGTCATGACATGGGAAGAGCATTTCCTTTGGGTTGCCTCACAATGCAACAACTATGGCTTTTCTTTCTTTCTTTATGTTATTATGGTAAATATTGTTAGTACAAAGCAGTAAAATAGATGACATTTGTATTTAAAAATTTACCTGATATGGTTCATTCATTTGTTTGAATAAAAACAAATGTAGTGGTCTATCTTTCCTTCAGATTTTATTCTATTCACTCATCTACACACATGCACGCACAGAAATCCATGCGTCTCTCAACAGCACTTTGGCACTCATCCAGTTAAGTGCAAGCTCTCAACCAATTACCAACTATTTTTATTTTACAGAAAAGCCTTCACAATTCATACAATGCAGTTATTAGAAATGTTGCTTTTGTAACACACCACAAACACATTCAAAGAAATCCCATCCAAACATAGTCAATGCCATTAGTTGCTGTTGCTTCATGCTGTACAGGTATTTACCAGATGAGACAATCTTTGTCTGATGTGACACAACTTGTGATGTTGTCTCCTCAGAAATAGTGTAGCCAAGACTTTTGAAAACGGATTCACTTTCTGTCCACGTTTTGTGGAAATTACTCAGCAACTTGTCAGTAGCATCGTCATAGTAGGTTTCTGTTTGCTTCATTGCTGCAGCTTGTTTTTTTACTGCATCAGCGTAGGAAAAAGGAGCCCGTTGGGTTGACACACTCTCAGAGTGCGCAGTGACAGCTGTCCTTGTTCCAGTGACCTTGTTACCTAACTCATCAACATTTGAGAAATGTTCTGTGATTGATTTGGTTTCAGAGAAGGCTGATGGTTCTGCTGGCACAGTTTCTACCTCAGTTTTCTGAGGAGGGAGGGGGGTGCTCTGCGGTGAGCCTCTCTTTGTCTCTGGAGGACTTTCCCGCTTTGAAGTGTCAGCTGTTGTTTCACTCAGGCTTGACACAGTCTCCTCCCGATCCTTTTTCAACTCTCTCAATGAGGAACTTTCCTCACCCAGTTCAAAAACATTTTTAATATCCTGGATGTCAAAAGTTGGCATTTCCTGTTCCAGGATATCTTCTTTCTCTTTGTCATCATCTGTGCTTTCAGTGTCACTGTGAAGCCACTCTGTGAGTGGGATAAGCTCTTTTCTGATTAAGAAATTCTCTTCTGGTGATTCAAATTTGTTTACAAGACCATACAAGTCTGCCCTGGGAAGCTCATCCTTTTCTTTGTTCTTATTTTCTGCCTCACAGTCTTCCATGTCTGGGCCCAATCGTTCAGGGATAGCAATGGGCTCCTTTCGCACATAGGTCCTGTTAATTTCAGCCTTTTGAGCCTCTTCAAAAAACTCTCTCTTTTCTTTGAAGGATACAGACGATGGCTCTGAAATATCTGAAGAATCAATAAGATCTGGGTCACTTGGCATGTGGCACTCAATGCTATTTTGTATTTCATTTGCATACAAACTCTCTGAAATATTAGCTTGATCTTCTTCTACATATGCAGAATTTACATCAGCCTGCTGTGCCTCCCCAGATAAACTCTTTTTGGGCTTTTCTGTTGCGATCAATGTCCCTGAAGCCTCCACATGTTGGGACTCAATTTTGATTTGCCGATGGAATGACGCAGGTGATTCCACAATCTCAGATTTCCTCTCTGAGATTTGTTGGGGAAGCAGGGGTGGTGGCGTGACACCACGTGAGAGCTTGGCTGTCGTGTCTTTGAGTCGAGCCAAATTTTCTGCTCTGTCAAAAGTCGGAGAGGGTGTGATTCTTGTGAGGCGTGATATCGGGGTGTCACACCTGCGTGGCGGAGGTGTGGGAGGTGTGGGTGGCCTATGCAGCAGGGTAGGTGACGGAGTTACTCTCTGGGGTGAGTCGGTTCTTCGTGTGGATTCGATGGTGATGAACGTTGGTGAGGGAGAACGCATCCTCAGTAACGGCGAGGGAGCCCGAAGGTCAACGGACTTGCTCAGACTCACTTCTTCTTTCCGTCTTTCATGGGAGGTCTTCTTCTTTGTTTGGTTCTCAATTTTGGCAGAACCAATACTGATCTTGGATATTCTTGGCGTTGCCCCACCAGAAACAGATTTCTCAGAAACTGGCTCACACTCATGCTTTTCCATTGTCTCATTGTCTTCTAGATGCATTAGTTTAGCCTCTGCAAGTTTCCTCACACCTGAAAGAATTTCTTTACTTTTTTGAGCATCACTTTCCACCACAGATCCCTCCAGTTCACACTTACTTTCCGGACTCAAGAGCCAGTCTGGAATGGTTTTGAGCACAGATTTTGAATCAGTATTTTCTGAAACTCTTTGTATCTCTGTGATGTGAGAGATTAACACTTGGACCTCTTGCCTCTGAGATTCTTCTGTTCTCTCTGCTGTGGACTTGACCCGTTCGTTGTGCTCTGACTCGCCTGTCACTGTAATTGGGACATTCTTACTTTCTCCTGATGGTTCCTCTGCGCTCTGCTTAATAACTGTCACTCCTTTCTTCTTTTGAGATCCCTTCACTTGCTTTTGAACTGCCTTTTGTTGCTGGGCATTCTGATCGTCTTTGCTTTCTGTTGTAATGATTTCTCTCTTGACTTGAATCTGCTCTTCTTTTATACTTTTATGAATTTGGGAAACTGCAATTTCTTCCTGAGTTTGGTGGGCTTTTTCAGATGTTGCTGTCTTGGTTTCTATAACACATGTCTGTGATTCTGTGGACATCTTTTTACCTTGACCTGGCTGTGCACCCCCTTTAGACTTTTTGGACTTCTTTTTCTTCTTTGCTGGAGTCGGAGTTTCTTGTTGACTGTCAGTCCTGCTAACAGTAACAGCAGGCGTGGATTCAGCAGCAGGAGAGGAAGTAACTTTCTTAATCCCCTGCTTTAGCTCTGTCTTAACTTCTTTAGGTTCACTGATCACTTTCACCTCAGTAGCTTCCTTCACTTCCACCTTGACATCTTGTGAAATACTCTGTTTCTCACTCTCAATGGGTGATTTTGTCTCTACTTGCTTATTGTTCTTTTTCACCTTTTGGTTTGGTTTGCTTGCTTTACCATTTGTAGAGGTGGCAGCCTTTTCTGTTTGCATGGGCTCTTTAGAAACTTTCTCTTGGTTCTTGTTATCACGCTGTGGTGATTTGGAGTTTACATTTTTGTCCTTTTTCTCAGATTTACTTGATTTAGCATTTTCCTCTGTATGAATTTTCTCAGAATGCATTTCCTTTTCGTTTTTATCTTCAGACTTGTTGGAGCTCTTTGTTTTCTGATTTTTGGAATTCTTCTTTCTATCAGCCATCATATTTTCAGTTTTTGTGACATCGGTGATTGAGGTCTGGACTTCGTCAACCATGACAGACTGAGCAGACTGCTTGGAGGAAACAGAAACTGTTTTCTGTGTCGTCGTATGCATCTGTTGTCTAACAGCTGAGACAGATGAGGTCTTCTGAATGGAGACAGCTTTAGAAGTCTCATTAGAGACAATTTGTTGTTTGGCAGACAATGTAACTGTTGAATCTGTGAGGATTTTCTCATGGCAAGTGCTGACATTGCTCTGGGTGGTATTTGCAACTACAACATGCTTGGATAAATCACAAGATTGGGAGTCTGAATGAACACACAATGCAGACTTTTCAGCTCTCTCTGTTGTGATTTCTGATGTGTTGTTATTTGACTGCTCTATATCACTGGTGGAGAGCATTTCAAGAGCAGCAGTAACTGAGTCATGTATGTAAGTGGGTGTTGGAGTGGTTGGGGGGGTGTTTTCCTCCACCAGCTTCCTGTACTTTCCTTCTGCTTTTATTAATGGAGTGTTAAATTTACTCATTTTCCCTCTGATAGGCGGAGGAGAGGGTGGAGGGGTGAATTTCACAGGAGAGATGCAAACTTTCTTTAGTGGTTGTGGTGACTCAGGCGGAGGAGGGATTTCACATGAAACAGTTGTTGATGTATGTGTTGTTTTCGATTGTTTTCGGTTAATTTCTACCACTTTCTCCGATTTAACCTCCACCTGTTGTGTTTGACTGAATTCCACTTTAGGCTCCAGCTTCTGGACCTGGTGTAAAACAGGAGCTTTCACTTTTTTGACCATCATCTTTTTTGCTTTTGCTGGTGAAGTATGAATTGCCTGTGCTGGCATGCTCTCCAGTTCTTGTTGAGATGGAGGAGGTGGGAGGAAGTCCTGCTCACTGGTGAGTGGTGGTGGTGGAGGTGGAGGAGGAAGGTGATCGATGTCAGAATCAACAGAGGGAGGAGGAGGAGGAGGAAGGTCAGTGTCTGCCACCGGTGGAGGTGGAGGTGGGAGAGGCAGATCAGGCTCCGGTGTTTGTGAGTTTATGATGTAATCACCAGTCTTTACTTTGGTTTTGTCTAGTTTTTTCGTTCCCTTTCCCTTCGACTTTAGATTACGAAACTCTGTCTTTAATGTTTTGATGCCATGGTTTTGGGTAATCGTTCTGTGCTCCACCACAGTTTTTGATTGCTGAGCAGACTGCTGCACAGAACTTGACATTGTTCTAACAATATCAGTTTCATTAGAGATGGAGTGATTTTCTTTTGATGTCTCAACTGAATTAGCAGTTTTTATCTTTTGTATGTTCCTCTGTGCATCAGCATTTAGGTTTTTAACTGCAGGGCTCTGCTTGACTCGAACTCTTCTGTATGATCCAAGTCTGACTTTGGGAGCTTCACGCTGTGCTGTTTCCAACAGCGATTTAATTGTGCCTTTAACATCGCCCTTTATCACTTCTTCTTTTCCCAGCTGGGATTGCTCCTGCATCTCATATAATGACTTAATTGACATCTTCACATCACCCTTTACATCACGCTCGAGGCTTGGGCTCCTTTCCATCCTCGGTGAAGGCGGAGTCTCCATTAAGAGCTGGATTGTTCCTTTGACGTCTCCCTGAACATCTATTCCCTGTTGACACGTCCTCCTCTCACTGGAGGCATCGTGCAGACTTTTCATTGCTGTGCGAATATCGCCCCTCACAATTTCTTCCTTTTCAACTTCCTTCACCACTTGCTTTGCCAGCTCCAGAGATTTCAATGTGGCCCTCACATCTCCAGAAACTAAATCCTCGACAGCAGCGTCAACTCTGGATGTTGATGATTTCTCAAGAGATCTCAGAGCCCCTTTGATATTTCCAGGTATGATATCTGGCTTGTCCACCTCTTTGTACCGCTTTTGAGCCCTCTCGAGACACCGCAGGGTTTTCGGTATGTTGCCTTTCATGACCTCCTCTTTCTCTACAACAACTGTCTGATTCGCTGATTCAGACAATGAATTTAAAACAGCTCTTAAATCGCCCTTGACTATCTCCTCCTTTTGGACTCTTTCCAATGAGAGGGTTGGCTCTGACATGAAAACCTTCACCGTGTTGTGAACATCACCGGGTATAACATCCTCCACAGTACGCTCAATTTGCATTTGTTTACGGCCAAGGATAAGTTTAGTGTTCTTGATGTCGCCTCCAATGATCTTCTCTTTTTCTGCTCTGTCCTGTAGAGTCTCATCAGGTCCTACGTGGAGCTCTTTAAGATAGTCGAGAGCCCCAGATTCGATGCATGTGGAGTAAAAGTTGACATTCCCTTTTTCAGCCTCATCTACCTTTATCTTCACTGCCTGATCTGTTTTGTCTGAGCTGGACAGACTTTGAAGAGCACTCTTTATATCCCCTCTTACAATGTCCTCTTTTTCAACAGTAACATTCTCTTGTTTATTGAGAAGGGAATATAATGTCATCTGCACGTCTCCTTTCTCATCCTCCTGGATGAGTATTCCATGTTTGGCTGAACCACTCTCATGGAAAAGGTTGTTTATAGCTTCCTGAATGTCACCTCGTAATATTTCCTCTCTTTCAATACTGCTGCCTTTCTCTTGGTTGAAAAGTTGATGCACCGTAGAACTGATATTACCCTTCTCTTCTGAATCTATGACTATTTGCTGCTCCTGTCTTTCCTGTCTGTTCAGCAGGTTCATCATAATAGTCTGCAGATCTCCCCTGATAACATCCTCTCGCTGAATTTCCGGAGCCTGCTTATTCATTAGCTGATATTTTGCCATCCTAACATCACCTATTTCATCAGCTTCAATGAGTATTCCCTGTGACTTCACCATTTTCTGACTATAAAGTTCCTCAAGAGTTCCCTTGACACTCTTACCCAGGATTTCAGTCTTCTCCATTTTTGTCTCGTTAAAGTCGTCAAATGGTGTTGTTTCAAAGAGCCACGTTGTTGTTTTTACATCCGCTTTGGAAATCTCCTCTTGTGATGTGATGGTTGTACCTTCGTCCTCATTTACCTCTTTAATGTGGTCAAGAGGATTTTTCTCAAAGAGCCAGACTGAATGTTTGACATCTCCCTTTTCAACCTCCTCCTTTTTAACTGTTTCAATCAGATTTTCAGAGCTCATGCTTCTTATTTTGTCAATGGACTGGGTTTCAAATCTCCATTTCGCAGACCTGACGTCACCTTTTTGTATTTCACTCACATTAACCGTTCTAACAGATTCCTGTGACAGTGCGTCAGACTCAAAACGATCTTTGTTCATCCTAACATTGCCTCCCTGAATATCATCCACAGTTTTTATGAAAGCCTTCTTCTCTTCAGCAATCCTGTCGAGAGGTTGTGTCTCAAATTTCCACTTGGCAGACGTGACATCTCCTTTTTGCACATCCTGTTGTGTGACAGATTTAATGATATAAACCTCATCTGTGTCCTTGATGGTGTCAAGGGGCTTGGTTTCAAACTTCCACCGGGTTCCGACAACATCTCCTCGTGTTACTTCCTCGCTTGTGACAGTGGTGACCTCGTGGTAAATGCCCTCTTTGTCCTGAATGGCGTAAAGGGGCTGGTTTTCAAACATCATGGTGTAATTTCTCACATCGCCCTTTTCATCTTTATCACGGACAATTTTTCGCATTTTCATCAGCTCTGTGTCTGTCTCCTGAATTTCATCTAAGGAGTAGGTCTCAAAAATGAAACGTCCCTTATCTACATCTCCTCCTTGTACATCATTCACTGTGCGGCTGTTAATAAATTCCTCTTGGCTATCGTGGATTGTATCTATGGATTGGTTTTCAAAGAGCCATTTGCAGTTCACCACGTTTCCTTTTTGTATGTCCTCAGTCTGAACTCTCTTGAGCTTTTGCATTACCTCCTCAGATGTAGAAGTCATGATATCAGATGTTTGGTTTTCAAAAATGTATTTCATCCCTGACACATCCCCAGACGCAATGTCTATCTCGGTGACACGCTTAAAAGAGCCCGTCTCCTCCCCGGTGAGGTTTTCCAGTTTCTCTGTCTCAAAGAGAAAACAAGCCGTTCTTACATCCTTTCCTCTAATGTCCTCTTGATTGACAGTGCATGTTTTTAAAATGGTCTCTGTCTCATCGTGGATACTATCGAGTGCTTGTGTCTCAAAAAGCCATGTGCAGGTTTTGACGTCTCCCTTATGCATTTTTTCAGGTTCATTTTCACCCTTTAACTCTGCTCTTTCATACAGGATGTCCATTGGTTTTGTCTCAAATAGCCACTTGCAGGTTTTGACATCACCCTTCATGAAATCGAGATTACTTCTTGTCCCCACAACTTCTTCATCTTCAATATTGCTGAAGTACTTAATAGCATCAAGAGGCTGTGTTTCAAACAACCACTTTGCAGTTTTAACATCACCAGACTCTATTTCTTCTTTGGATATGCCCTTGATAATTTGGTATTTATTAATGCTTTCATCAAACTGGTCAATTGGTCTTGTTTCAAACATCCACTTGCATGTTGTTACATCTCCTTTCACAACCTCTTCCCGCCGCACTGTTTTCACCTCATGGAAGTGTCCTGAGCTGTCTTGCATGGCATACAGCGAAGTAGACTCAAACAGGTTTTTATTTGATTTCACAGAACCAGATGTTACACCCTCTATGAGAATCTTCTGAGATTCATCCTTACAGTTTAGATCTGTGCTCTCAAAGATTTGCTTGTAGTTTGAGACATCAACTCTATCAATTTCTTCCAGGTCGATTGTTCGGATGACGTCCTTCCTTTCCTGTTGAATATGCTCCAGTGGTTGGCTTTCAAATCGCCATTTCTGATGTCTAACATCACCCCTCTCCTCATTAAGTGCTTCTGTTTTTTTCAGTTTGCCCACCTCTGCAAGCTCATTCAACTCCTCAGTTGGAAATGTTTCAAAATAATTTCTGGCTGATTTTACATTACCTGCAATAATATCCTCTTTTGTCAGGGGCTGAGAATTTGAATAATCTTTTAAAGTATCCATTGGCTGAGTCTCAAATACCCAGCAGTTCTTACGAACATCTGCCTTGCAGCTTGTGCCATCCTCCTGTGTGAGGTCGTCCTCAACATTTACAGTGCGGGTAACCTTTTTCTTCCCCTCTCTTATGTGCTCTAGAGGTTGACTCTCAAAGCGCCACTTTTGGTGTCTCACATCACCTTTCATTTCTTCATTTACTTTAGCCTTTTGAAGTTTTCCGACCTCAGGGCCAGTTTTTCTCTCCACTCGAGGGCTGCTTTCAAAAAAGTGCCTCGCAGATCTAACATTGCCCCCGATAATTTCTTCAATAGACTGGGATCTCGAATTGGAGTCATCCTTCAGAGAATCCATTGGTTGGGTTTCAAACACTAAGCAATGCTTGCGCACATCGGCTCCACTAATCTCTTTCTTCTCCATTTTTGAGCTTTCCCACTCATTGAGAGAATCCAATGTCTTTATCTCAAACAACCACCTGCCCCAGTCTCCCTTATTGCTGTCCTCCATGGAAAGACTACACACAAGTTTCAAAGATGTAGATTCTCTGTTTGTCATGTCCAGGGGTTGGGTATCAAAAAGCCAACGTGAAGCAATGGAGTTCTCCAATTCACTTTCAATTTTACGCACAGACTTAATCTCCAGCATTTGGCTCGATTGTCCCATAATGATGCATTTAAACTGAGTGTCAAAAGTGCTCGTAACAGTTTTCACCTCTCCATTAATTTCTTCTAATACTGACCTCAGACTCAAGAGGTGGCTCTCATCAATGGTCTCCGTGTGGCCAAGGCTTTCCATGTACTTATTGTCAATCATGTAAATAGTAGCATTTCCATCCTCCTCTGTAAAGACAATCTCTTTTGTTAAATCCTCCTCCTTATGCATTTTATTTAGGGTGCCCATTGTTTGGGTTTCAAATAACCACGCTGCAGCGCGGACATCTCCTTTATCAAATTTGTTGAATTTGTTTTTATATTCTGTCGAGTTGATATTGTGTAAACTCAGCTCATCCATTGGCTTGGTCTCAAACATCCAAGCTGTACGCCTCACATCTTTTCCGAGAATCATTTCCTGTTCAGTTATTTTGTTGTTGTCATCGTCCTCATCAGGAGTCTCATCTTTAATGGTGTCCAGTGGCTTATTTTCAAACTTCCATCGCATCGCCTGCACCTCCCCAGGAAGAATCTCTTCCCAATCCATGTATTCTTCATCATTGATATCATCAGGACTATCACCATCATTCTCATACATGTACTCTTGGTTCTCTAACTGGTTGTTCTCAGTTTCATTGTATTCACTGTAGTATTCCTTCTCTATATTCTTACGAACCTCAGGATGAATGTGCTTGCAAAGACGTTTCAGCTCATGCATACTCCTCTGATTGAAGTAAGCCTCTTTGCTGAGTAAGTATTTGGAGGGGTTTGCTGGTTCCGGAGGCCCAGGTGAGTAATGGCATGCTGAAATATTTTCACTGTCTGATGGCATTTCTAGTAAATTTGGAGGCGGGGGTGGAAAATAGTCGGAATCCTCAGGTGGTGGGGGCGGAAAGTCCTCATAATCCATCACTTCAGCTGATATGTCTTCTGCTGCCTCAGTGGCGGATGCTCCATAAACCTCTCTAGTCATGGTGTTGCTTTGTGTCACATTTGAGGACCACTTAGATCGATTGATATCACGTCCAATCTTTTTAAGGAACAAAAATGATATTTACGGGTGAATAACTATAAATCCATCACATTACCCCATAACAGAGTTATATGTGCATTATATTTCACCTTGTTGTAACACTTGCAGATAAAGTGTAAAAATTACATCATAAAACATGAATAATCTAACACAGCAGAACACCTGTAAATCCAAGGTTAATGGCATTGTATGAATAGAACCATTGGAACCTACGATTATTTTTGACTGACTTTTTTCTTAAAACAGCTAACAAAGAAGGTGCTCGTGGAATGTTTGCTGTTTAACCACACTTGCTGTTACCACCAGTAACCACAGGTGTTGCCAAATCAACCCAGACTTAAATCTTATTATCTTATACTATATTTATTATCTTAAAATTAACTTACCCTAAATTTTATATGCTGTCCCTTCATATTTGCAATACTTTTGCCTAACTCAAGTGAAATGGAAATGCGTACCTTAATTGGTTTCTGTGGAGCAGCCTCTTCTATTGTTTTTTCAAAGCGATCCCTCAGTTCTTTTGCTGTGTACCTGGGAAACTCCTCTTCTGAAAGTCAGCACAGTAAAAGTAGAAAGGCAGGCCTTTGTTAGGCAGTGACAGTGTATATGGCAGAGAAAAATAAATATCCAACAACTTCCTACCTGTTTCATTTTGATGGTTTTCATAAGTAGATGCCAAGGTATTGTCGCTATACGTCACCTACATTTTTAAATGAGAAATGGAAAAAAGATACTGATGATAAAAACTGAAACACAGAAATTCAACCAATCATTTACCTATGATTTCTACACATTTTTCAATTCAAAAGAATGTTTCTATCTTAGCCTAAAATGTCAGAGACTACCAAACACACACCAATTACACAAATGTGATTGCTTGCGATCAGTTACAGTTTTTACCCAACAAGGCAATCAAAGTATTTAGCTCATTAGCAAAGCCTTCTCACGCTGCCTGCAGGAACACATGGACAGAAAAAAGTTTACTACCATTGTTTCTTGGTTGAAATTTAGCTGCTGACTGCCTGGGACAACCTGCCTGCTGCTGCTTGACACTGTCACCTCAGAGTTGGACATTTCCTGTGAGGATGAGGACAGCGGTTGTCAAACACAGTGGAAAACGTGTGCATACCACACAAACACACAGATGACTCTCTCAGTCTGGCTTCACCACATTGCCCCTCTTGCCACAGATTTGAGTTTACTCCACTCCAATTTACTCCACCAGCCAAAGCTTAATAGTACACAACTGAACACCATGCAGAGAAGATGCTAGACCAGATTGCTCACTGCAATTTGAAATGACTAATCACAGATGGAGACAAGATGACACAGAATGTGTCAAGCTGTTCACTCACACTGTACCATAGCAAAATAAGAAATAAGATTCCTTTCTAATGTGTTGTAAAGTTTCTATCAACCGGATGGAGCTAAAATATAAAAAGCACCCTGAAGGGAAAGTTGTTAGAAATGTCAAGTAATGTCTGTCTCCTAAACCCACACACTTTGCTACACACTTTAGTATTGGTGCAATAAGATGTAATAAGAGCCTCAGTATTAATATTCAGCCTACATTTACATATTTTACTTGCAAAGCTCTCAATGCAGTCACGCAACTCTAAAGCTAAATGGAAACATGCCCAGGTAAGAAGAAATGTTACCGTCATTCGACCACATCATCTCTTTCATGCTCTCAGTCTCATGAATGAATATACTGTGTTCTACATGTGTACCTGCACACTTCTGTGATGAAAATGGAACTGGGTTACATTGTGTGATGTTGCAGTTTCCTGGGTCTCAAATTGTTTCCTCACACTGGCAAGTCCCCCAGGCAGGGAGCAGACCTCCGACTCCTCCATGACCTAATGAAGCAGGAAATATCATTAGCTGCCTCCACTTCAACATGACCTGAAATCAAACGTGGTGGAGCTAATGTAATGTGCATCTGGCTCTCTCACATATTCAAACTCATATAATATGCTGTTCAAGTAATTGTTCCAAATTTACATAAGGAATTGTGAGAGTTTTTTCAAAGTAAAGCAACAATATTTTCTGCAACCTTTTTCTATATTCTGCCCTATGAGGGGATTCTCATTTTTCCCTCTATTTATATTTTCCCCAGCTGCAAAACTGTCATCACCTCCAATAATACTGCATGACAACACCAACAATAATGGTGACCAACTACTGTGAAACCATGGATGCCCTGTAGCAGCTAAATAATACACTATACAGCATACAGGAAAGCAAGCAAACCATTATAATTGACCAAAGAAAGATTGCTTCTAATTGCACAAATGCTCTTTTTAATGAAGGCAGCTCTGGCAGGTACTGTAGCTACATGTTGTAATAGAAACAATACATCTCCATGCACAAACTAAAGTACCCCGCCGGGGATGGTGTTATCTGCTTGCTTGGAGACAGCTGGCTGGTACACGGCCTCACAGTCGGTCAGTGGGATGACCTCTGAGTCCACAGAGTGAATCCGGTTCCTCTGGTTTATATTTCTCTTTCAGGAAGTCCTGTCCTGGTTCAACCTGCGCTGCCAGCAGCTATGGCACAAATACCCAATAAACTGTTCAATAACATGCTTCTCTTGTGTGTGATTAGGTATAATTCAGTTACTTAGAGGTAGCACACCATACTTAGTGATTTAACATGTTCAATGACTCCCAAAATGACATACATCACCGTTATATTTACTGCAGCACTGTGAATGTGACCGTAACACGTGACCGCAGTGGCATTTTTAATCATGTGACCGTTTTATTTTATGTAACAGTCGAAGTTTTAAACACATAGTTAACATTGTTAAACGGAACTAGTTAAGTTGAGGTAACAAAAAGACTTAAGGCTAGACCTTTTTTACTTACTTTTTTCTTTTTTACTCAGTAATGGATGTGATTTAAAATGTAGCAGAGTACGTAAGTAAAATTATAGATTTAAAAAGTAAAAGTACACAAAAAAAACTAATCAATAACAGTAGCGTGAGTAATTGTAATTTGTAAGTTTCCCTATCTGCGTAAAACTACTAAAATAAGGACTTAATTGCAGCATGGACTAAGATACAACTAAAAGTTGGTTAATTTCAAAAAGTTGACTTTTGGTTTCACATGGGGCACAAAGGGATAAAAACCATGGTCTGTTGAATGAAATTCCTATGTTTTTTTTGGCGCTCTTATACTTTGTCAGCTCACTTCCTCGCTCGCTCCCGTAATAATTATACGATCACGAGAGGTTGCCGCCTAACAGCAAACAAAAATATGGGTCATTACAAGCTGCTTGCACAATCGACCTATATGGTTGTTTTCTGCGTGAGGACAGTCTGCAGATCCCTATGTTTGTGCGGTTGTTTTTTTTTAAAGCAGTACAGAGGAGGGACCTTTTTCTTTTTGACAATATAAGTCTGGTTTAGTATATTCCAGTATATTGCACATGGTTCATATTCTACATATATTCTAATAATAATAAAGTAATGCACACAAGCACCAGTCTGTCATTAAAAATATTTACTATTTTGAATCAAATTAGTGATATTTGTTCAGCTTTAAGATATATATTGACAACCAAATTCATGCTCCAGTAGTGCTTTAAAGGTGCTACCTTAGTGCATGCAGTGCTCTTGTAAAGGATGCCTTGTGAGTCATTTGAAATTCTCTACAGGGATGTTATTTAAACCAATTACACACCTGTCTCCTGACATTCAGTTACTCACAAGATGTACAGGATGAATAATCATAAACAACCTTCAAACTGTCCAGAGTGACTGCTATTTAATGATGATGTGAGGTGAGTTTGATCCATGCCTCCTCTGAGTGAAAGTGAAAGCATTTAGAGCCAATCCCAAATGAACTGATGGTTTTGTCCAAAATAATCCTTCTCTAACAGTGTTCCCCAGGGGATTCAATAGCCCCTTGAAATGGTCACTTACTTGCATAAAATCAGTGTTACCATACTCATATTCACTCATACTACTCAGTAACTCATATCAAAGTCAATAAAGACACTGCTTGTAGACTATGCTTCAAATTAGCATAGAAATGTATTAGGGGGTTTAGGGGATTATTTGGGAAGTGGTATTAGCAGCCATGAAGATTTTTCATTTTCATTTTAGGCAGTGTTATATGTTATGTCTAAAATTGCATCAACAAACAGTCCAGAAACAAAGGAACATTATTGTTAACTTGCAGGGTATTAAAATCTGCCTAAAGACAGTCAGTGTGATTGTTGACTTTTCCAACTCCATAACTCCAACTTCATATCGGGCCAGTTGCTGACAAAACATTTTTGTCTATGTTATCAAATTCAAAGTATTCACACCTCAGTTCACTTGTGGATATAAATGTGCTGATGCAAATAAGAGGATGAAATATGAATACAGACTGTTTTGCTGTTTGATAAAAGTACAGCGTCAAAATAAGACTATCCATTACTCTGAAGGCTAACAGCATACATAAATCGTTATCGCAGCTCTGCTCTGTGTTGAATTAGCACTACATGAAGCCATTTCTGACAGCAAAAGACAGATTTAATCACTGCATATCATTTCTCAAAGTACTGAAATCTAAATAAAGAATAGACCCAATGAAATACCAATTCAGATCAAAACACCCCCATTTTTGGAGTTAGCAGAGAGCTGAACATGAAGATATTTAAAAGTAAGCTGAATAGTGGGCTTGTGGATATGAAAATGGTAAACCCATTAATGCTACTCTCTAAATTTCATGGCAAACACACATTTTAGAATATCTATTGGAGCATTGGACTGTTGTTAGCTGCTTTCCATTGACATATTTGTTTTGCTATGCTTGATTTGTAGCTCACCAGTCCTCATAGGATGATGTATTTTAGTCTTAGAGGAATGGTAGTTATGTTTGTGTGAACCAATCAGCCAATTAAGATAGATAACACAGCTCTTAAAATGAGAGAATTCTAGTTACTTACAGTACATATTTTAGTTCAAATCTTCACTTTGGCAGTGAAACTTTATGAGTGGAAAATTCTGCACTGCAGCATAAAGTTAAATATTGAGGGCATGGACTCACAGACTGTAATTTATTGTGGTAGGAACTCAAATTTGTAGCCAACAAAAATCTGTCAACAGTCTGAGGCTATCTCATGACACGTTGAGAGCTCAAATAACAAGAAAGTGAAGTAATCTAGGCGCCATGTACTTGCAAAAATAAATCAAGCCTATTTTAAACGTAACCATGAAGGGTCGTGTTTCTCAGTGAAATATAGAGGAAAGCTTGTAGGTCAAGGCTTTCTTTTTCCAAAAGATTTTATATAGAGCCTGCATTGATGACCTTGTGTTTGTGTAATTCTGTACTTGAAATTCTCTGCAGTATTCTTCATTTCGTGGCTTGCCTGGGGACCATGAAGTAGAGCATGGCAGAGAGAAGTGCTGGCCTTGGTACAAACAGCTCAGAACTCCATCTATTTAGGAATAACTTAATAATAATAAATATATATATAAATATATATTATAAAATAATAAATCTAATCCCTCCTATAAGGTAAAAATCCAGAGATAATTTAGTGTTACGGACATAAGATTTATATTTTGCCTCTGTATTCTGTATTTTGAGTGGAAGTGCACTCAACACGAGGACAATGGGAATTCATTTTAGAGTATCAATATTACAGTGCCAGCCTTTCATGTTTTTCTCTGCAGAAATTAAGGAGATTTTACAATGCATTTCATTTTGTGGATGCAAAATTATTAACATAAAAACATCATTTAAAAAGCCAAAATCATTCACATATATATATATATATTTATATATATTTTTTTTTTTACAAAATTCCACTCAACTCAAACACAGCTCTCAGAGTGTTCATCACCTACCAGGTAAAGAGGATAATGAAATACAAAAAAAAGAGCTCAGCACATAAAAATCCCACTCGAAGGCCACTGCACCCCCGGCCTGCAGGGTCGTTCCAAGCCAAAGCAAATCCCAGTCAGTGTCGGAGACCAGCTCCAGTACTATGTGTTCACCTCTGTCCAAACGAGCAGACAGTGACAGCTGATTTTATTTTAGACCCCCCGCCCACTTGCAAAAGAAGGGCCTGGGGTGTGTTTTTTTTTAGAGAGCTAGGCCTCCGTGCCTCCAATGTCAAGTCCCTAAAAAATCCATATGGAAATACTTCCTGTGACTCCTCTGAAGACGCTTGTGTACTAATAAATCAGGTCACCCTGGTTTCATCATCACAGCTTTCATCAGAGTGCACTGCATACTCCAGCAGCTGTTACCGCCCATCATTATATACCAAATTATGCACATAGAAATCCACAACAAATACTCTCAGAATGGCTCATTTTCACTGCTTCTGCTAATCCCTAAACAGTGTAAAGTGGATGTTGGGCAGGTGCAGATTCAAGTGACACTAAATGGTGGTGAAATGTTTTGGCCGTGTGTCGTGCTTTGCTGTTGGTCTGAAATAGGGTCAGTGATGTAATGCTTGTTGAGGAAAGGAGGGTTAAGGGAGGCATAAAAAACGAGACACCTCTGAGTGTGAAAGAGCTAGCCAGCTCATCTTGTTTGGCCCAGCTGGAGACGGTGGCGCCAGCCTGACTCTGGTAGTTTCACTGTTTGAAGACTAGACATGTCTGCCAGGCATCTGCACAACCACATTCATCCTCAGCATGTGTAACTCATACCTGCATTTCCATAGACCACCTGCTTTAAAGAGACACTCTGGGATTCCTGCTCCCACCAAACCTCACCGAAATGCAAATGATCCTGTTCACCTGTTCTCCTTATCATTTAAATTTTAGATTTCTATAATCCTGGCATAACTGTGCTAGGATGAGAGTAATGTTATCTTAATAAAAGTCAAGGGCAAGAACGGATTATATATACATATATGTAATCTGAACATTTGTGTCAGTGTTTAGAGGTCTCATGTTCTTTTCATGATGAACCTGCTTTATTCAGCTTTAAGCCAGTCCTCTGTGATCCATAACAGAGATAAGGCATGCAGTGAGGGTGAAAGGAAAAGAAAGATATTTAATTCTCTCTCTCTCTCTCTCTCTTTCACAGACAGACACACACACGCGCGCAATCGCACACACACACACACACACACACACACACACACACACACACACACACACACACACACACACACACACACACACACACACACACACACACACACACACATACACACACACACACACACACACACCACAAAATCTTTTGGCTGTAGAGGAGTCCAACTCTATTCGGAATTCCTACAGGATGAATAGGTAAATTAGTATCTTTACAGTTCTGTGTGCTTTAGTAAGTCGTCAAGTCGTCAACACATTGTAATTACGTGGACTACAATTACTAAGTGAAGGTTTAGAAAGCCCGAAGAGGCAATATAATGGATTACTGTAAGCAAAGAGAAAACTCAAGCTAAATAGTAAAGCTTGTATGAGGGATGGCGCATAACAGGATGGTTTTCTATATTTCTCTTATTTTCAACAAATCCCATGAAAAGAGTAAAAACCAATAAGTGTCCATATATACAGTCATTCTAGTCTATAATACAGTGTATTTGGACAGTTACACATTTTCTATTGATTTTGGCTATTTATTCCAGCACACTAGATTTGAAATGAAACAATGACTATCAGCTTAATAAAAATGACAAGGCTAGACTGTTCACCCCAATATAGTCTATATCGACGACGTTTCATTTCTGGGATTGCTCCGGTGCCGCCAGAAATTCTGTTTCTCCATCACCTTCCGCTTTCTTTGGGTTGGCATTCTAAACTCTGGTTGATTTATGAGGACTATGGTTAACTGCTCCTCAGATCTCTGCAGGGTAAATCCAGACAGCTAGCCAGACTATGTGTCCAATCTGAGTTTTCTGTTGCATGACTAAAACAACTTTTGAACCTATGTTCCACCAAAACAAGTTCCTTCCCGAGGCTATTTTGCAGAGGAACCGTTGCTCCATCCGGCACTTAGCACCGCCAAAGACAATTGTGACCGGTTTAAAGAAATGCCAATAAACCAGAGCATATTTTTCACCCATCCCAGAATGCTGTGTAGACTAGCAAGACCCTCCTCCGCAGCGCTGTGGAGAGAGGTCTGACCCCAATATAACACACTGAAATCTGAAAGTTGGCACTGTAGCCACATAGTCACTATTTCATTTCCTAGCCCAATAATGCTGATGTACAGAGCCAAAACAAAAAATGTGCCTCCGTCCAAGTACTTGACCACGGCATGACCAATACTGAAAGAAAATTGGCTGTAAGTATACAGAATGTCTCCTAGTTGGGTAAAAGGAACAGGTTTGTAATTTAAAACATCAATACCAACCATGGGGATGTTGCCCAGGAATGTGACAAAACAATAAAAAAGAACAATTTACAATGAATAACAAAATAAGAGAATAATTTACAATAAATAAAGACAGGCTGAGTGAGTATTTCTCTTTGCTTTCTCAATAACTTCCCTCAACATGCTCTTAAGCAAGGCACTAATCCCCTGGTTCCTTCCCGAGACATGGCTCATTGCCAACCAACACAAGTGTTTGGTGGAGAGCCTTATATTGTCAATTTGTAAACCTTACTCCTCTTGCAACTACTCACCCAGACGGTGTCTGCTATCTGTGAGCTCTTTGTCACAGTGCCTGGTTAAATAAGATGGAAGCCCAGAGAAGAAGCCTATGAGCTGTTTACATTATGTTTAATTAGATTCACGAGGAAACAAAGGAAATGTCACATTTGCAAAGTCTGACAGACATTTTTTGACACTAGTTTGTGATGGCGAGACTGAAAACAAATCTAGTTTTGATGTCAGAGGCAATCAGGAGATTATAATGAAATAATATCATAGCCTAATTATAGCTCAATTCACTGACCCAGCATAACAATGCAATTTGAACACAAATATCTGAAATATCAGTGTCTTAATAGGATCATATGTTAATTTTAATATGGTTGCCAAATTATAAATTCAATAAAATCAGCATTAAGCAGCAATTCCATGTGTAATAGTTAATTATAACTGCAATATTTTCACACATGGTTATTTGTTTAATCTTTTATTTGTTTAATGAATGTAAATGTTTCAGATTCAATACTAATATTCACCTGACATTAATTGCAATGCAAATGTTTGTATCTGCAGTCATCTTAGAAATGTGCAGAAATTAGCCAATTACAGTAACATGACATCAGTATCACAAATTTACAACAACAATTCTCATTAAATCTGCAATAAAACTGAATTATGACAGTCACTGGACGTCTCTTCCCATTTTAGCACCTCTCTGCTACATAACTGCTGATACATTTTCATATACATTTCCTCTGAACTAGGTCTCATCCATAATGTGGGTAACTTGGAAAGCACATATATTTCACTGTTTTTGTAAATGCCGTTGAAATATTGCCAACAGTGTTTTCATTTTGATCCTCTCCCCAGTAGAGGCTTGGAGTAGCTTACATCAGTGAGCACTGCACGCGGACCACAGGCAGATAGCACCATGCATGACAATGAGCCACATGTCTGCCAGATGCCATTAGAAGTAAGGGAAGGAATCACAAGGATTCTTGGATTCACAGACTTGCAAATAAGGGATTTTTTCTTATTATTTTGGAGCAGATTTTGTTCTTTTTTATTCTTTTACTGGATTCACATTTAGAGTGATGGATAAGTCTCAAAACCCACACAATCAGGAATTATTAACTGCTTTAACTCCAGCTGTCATAGCAAAAAGTACACAAGTTATGTCGCTCCACTTATCTTGTGATTCCTTTCACTCAGGCATTTCTAAATGAATGTCTTATTGCTTTAGCTTGACCATGTCAAGTACAGGAGTATACTGTGTATGAAGGGAGATGAAGAATGTAGATCTACCATAAAGCCCAACAAGCCTAACAGATGATGTCAGGTGTAAGAGGCCAGTGATATGTTGTATTTTAAGAAGTGGTATGAGGCAGCTCCAAAGTGTCTACACTGTGGCTTCATGTAGCGTAGCAGCAGCTTCTTTAAGCTTCACACAGTCACTGCTCTGTGTGTGTTGGTATCTGCTACACATAGAAAGTATCACTTTGTGCTCCTGACCACAGGCCACCTGGTAGTACTGAAGGGAGCTACACACATCCCCAGCCTATACGAGCTACTAAAAAATGAAATGATTAGTTTGTATAGAGAGGTTTATGAAGTGAAATATAGGAGGGAACATATTTGTGCTTTCAATCAGATAATTCCAATGTTGAACAAATTGAATAAGAATAGTGCAATTTTAGAGCACAGGAAGGGTAACATAATATAACAGCTGATTGGTACTAACTCTGTTACTGTAGAGAGACAGGGACGAATATGAGAGGAAGCTATTTGTTGATTATTAGGAGGGCCATTATCTTTGACGAGTTGGATCTCCTGCGGTCCACAGAAAACATTACAAGACCTTGTTTATAGGAGCCACACAGTATGCCCACAAACCTCCCAGCATGATAATGACAATCCCATCCTGTTTGTCCTCAGAGATACAATGAAACACACAAATGGACAAATGAAAACAACTGGTATGAAACAAAATTTAAGTTTATGAAACATGTTACCTTTCTTCTTTATCATCTTTCACTAAATCAGACTAAGAGTCTACAGACTAGCAGCTCTGTACGGCTACACGCAGACACAGCAGTGCTTTAAGCTAAATGTTAACGTTGGCATGTTAGGCAGGTTGTGTAATGTTTATCGTGTTCACCATTTTTGTTTAGTGTTTGGCATGCTAACACTTTAATAAATAATATGCAATTAACATAAAGTACAGCTGGGAAGGATGGGAATGTTATTAGTTTTGCAGGTATTGAATCATGAATTTTGACTTAATTATGGTGCCAGATGAAAAGTCAGGGGATAACTAAAGCTATTATAGTTCATCCTTAGGGGAACATGAATGCCTGAACTAAATTCCATGGCAATTCATCTAGTAGATGTTCTAGTAGAATACTTTGACCTGCTGGAGGCACTACAGAAGGAGACATCCTCTGGCCACCATGGATATGTGTACCAAATTTTATGGCAAATCTAATCCTCTTTAAAATATTTAATTAAACCAAAAATGTCAACCTTTTGGTGGCGCTAGAGGTAAAGTCAGGGGATCATCAAAGTCAGTAGCATCTATCCTCTGGGCACCATTAATTTTTCTTTTATTAGTATTATTGTGAATCACTGTGGCGTTGATGACATAGCGATGACATAGCGAGTGAAAAACACACATTAAAGCACATTCTACAACTTGACCAATTACCTGAATTCTATTCTGTATATTACATATTTTCAGTGGCACAAAGCAATTTACTTTTGCAATGGGAATAACATACAAAAAACCCTGCACTGTAAAACGAAAATGTTGTGAAAACTCAAAATTTCAAGGCAACTTACTGCACTAGATTTTTGAGTTTTGAGGCCAACTCAAACTCCTACGTTTTGAAAATAGTTCAGCACAACTAATAATGTTTTGTTCAAATAATTAACTTTCATATGCTGTGCCAACTAATAATGTTTTGTTTAAATAATTTATCTTTCATAGATGTAAAAACTTAAAATCTTAAGTTTCACATACTAAATAATTCAAAAACAATCATGTCAACTAATTATCTTTTGTTCAGATAATTAACTTTTGTGTGTAAAAACTAAGTTTCGACTTCTAAAAAAGGCCCCCGTGCAAAATAGGGGCCCATCTAAAGCTGCTGATCTTGCATCACTTGACATAAAAGGGGCCACTAGTGAAGTGACGCCCGCCGCAGAATACTGGCTGAAGGAAGCCTATTACTGCTCAAAGTCTAACACTGCAAAACTCCAGTTCTTCTTATCAAACGTAACAGTCACTTACCTCATGGTTACAAATGTAAACCAGCACAACAATGACAATTACCAGGCAACAAAACATTACATTCTAAGCAGACACGTTTAATAAACGGAATTCATAAAGTTACATTTGTATTTCGAACAAACTGCAAACTTTTCAGCAAAGTTTGACACAACCATTTACTGCCTTGCATCATGGGAATTGACCAGCCAATGAACCACCTGACTGCAGTACGCAAATCGGAGTTCAAGGCATAGAGCAGGCCGAAAAGGTAGGCAACTGAAAACCCTGCAGAACTGCCCAGGAAACCCTGTTTTAGCGTGGAGCATGAAAAGAGTAATTGACCTGGCCTCAATTTGAGTCTAACTACAATTTCAAAGTGACGCCACCATACATTTTGAAGTGAGACCAACTTATCACAATAAACTTAATACAGTGAGTTGAAGTAACTACTTTAACAAAGTTTATAATGCAATTATGTGTTTTTTGTTCTGTTTAATTGAAAATCAAAGTAAGATGAGCAATTTCAAGTTCTCGTTTTTACGTGTGTAAACAATACAACATGGCTCTTACAAAATCCTCTTTTCAATACACAAAGTGCTCTGAAAGTTGTGGAGAAAGGGCACTCATCTGAGAGATTTGTTACTATCATACCTGCAGTTTAGTCTTTAACAATCACAGATAATCGCATATACCACATAATATATGTGATGTGTTTTATCATCTTAATTTTCTTAACAAAGCTCTTCTGTAACAGAGATAAAAGATCTTTGGCAAAAGTAGAGCATCCTAACTGCCATGGATGCAATAATGATACAGTATCACAGATAATAATTAGCATACTGCCTTATCTTTATATATGTAAATGCTCTCAGGGAGCAGCGGAAAGACAGCGATGAGGATATATCGCTTAGCTGCTAATCAGCACCATAGGGCTGAGAAATACCTCTTTGGTTTTCAAATTAATAAGCCCCTGGAGGGTCTTCTCCTGCTGCCTCTTTGGAAAAAGAGGTAGAACAAGTCTGAAATCGAGGCAATGCCACCCTTCTGCTTGGAATCTGAAGCGATGAACCTTCTTATACGAAGCCTGGTCCTGCACATCAAAACACTTGAAAAGTATTGTAGAGAAGAAAATGCTAAACTGGCATCTGAGAGACAAGAAACTAAAGTGAAATCAGAGGTCCTCAGGAGGCTTCCTTCACCAGTCTTTCCTAACTGTCTTCAAAATATCTATGCTCATTTTTAAATTGACACTGTGATCACATATCTCCCCCACTACCATTCACACAACATAATGCAGATGTTGTTGCTTGGGGCATGAATATAGAAAATCTTTGCAAACTGTCAAGCCAACATGCCTATTTTTGACATTTTAGTGCGGCTGTGCACAGATTAGATGTTCTTTTTAGACCTAGAAGTAGTTTACAGTATTTAGAAGGCAGTTGAAGCTTTCCAGACTCTATGTTTGTCCCTGATATATTTAGTGTGGTGTTGGGTCACTGGCTGCTGTGTGGTTTCCAACATGATGACATGATCACTGAATACGAACACATACACAGTCAAAAATGAAAAACATGAATTTAAAACATGACAAAAACTGAAAGCAGTGGAATGCTTGATTAACACGCACTGTAAGTATAACACAAACAGTATTTAAAACAAGTCATGTCAACCAAATCAGAAGCAGAATAGTTATATCAGTAAAATGTTGCTGTAACGGTAAGCCTTTGCTTAATGCTTCTGGAAATAAAGCACTGCCTAAGGCAATGGAGGCCATAAGGGTTAAAGCCATTTTACATAATTCAGAAAATAAACAGACAAGATAATACATTTGTATAGAAAGAAAGAAATGTTTCTTCTTCTAATTGGACAAAGCATTTTGTGATCCCTTCAGAATGACCTCACAGCCCTAGGATGAGAAGCAATAATGTAGGCTATTAAATGAATAATTCAACATTATGGCAAACATGCTTATCCACTTTATCTTTGAGTGTTAGATGAGATTATTGATGCACTGTCATTGTTGTGTGGTAAGTATGTAGTTCGAGCAAGGGGGGCGATTAGCTTAGCTTAGCATAAAGACTGGAAGCTGGTGGAAAACATCTTCTGTGTCTCTGTCTAAAGGTTAGAAAAAGCAGCACAAACGCCCTATCTCGCAATGTCCACGGAAGTGAAAAATGTGTGTATCCACCCCCTGATTCAGATCCACTCCAAATGTAATGAGTTCTTCCTTGGCCCATGCTACACCCTTCCACCAAGTTTCATGAAAATTATTTTCCATAACCCTACTGACAAACAAACCAACCAATAAACGGACAAACCTTCTTGGAGATAACTAAAAAAATTTTTTTTGTGTACACATTTTTCGAAAAGGTATAAATGCTGGTAAGTCTAATTTTGAACTTTGGAGTGGCTAGCTGATTCCCCCTGCTTCAAGTCATTATGCTAACTAACTTGAGCTAATCACCTTGGTTCCAGCTCTGTGCAGCACTTAAAGTACAGACATGAGAGTGTTTTCATTTTTCTCATCTAACTCTTGGAAATGTCAAACTATTCCCTTAAACTTTTCAACTGCAGTCTACCTATCAAGCAAAACATTTCAATAGCTGTTATCACACTGCATACTTGCACACAAAAAGCACAATGTCCAAGAGTTTAGAGATTTGTCCCTACAGACATGCAATTGTCATTGTTAAATGTACATTACAGAGTCAGACTAAGCTGTGAGTGTTTTAGCCTCATAAGAGTCTGGAGACAGAGAGATTTCTGTGAAAGCTCCAATCTCTCACTCCCAGCTGTCCAAAGCTGGCCTTTAGAAAAAGTCTTATTGGAGAACACTGATAGACAGAATGGAAGCAGCTCAAATGTATGAATCTCTTGAAAATGAGTCATTTCATGCGTAATTGGCTGTTTGTGTGTTCTTTTTTTAGTGTCTACCTCACTGCTGAAAATATATGAAATGTTTTTTAAAAGAACATATAATATTACTCTGGCTGATAATTATTTTCAAAGTCAATTAAAATATTTAATCGTGATTAATCACATGATTGTACATAGTTAACTCGTGATTAGCCAGCATGTGGTATTTCAGGTTCAACATACTCTGGTGATAACTCAATTCACATCAACAGTAGGCTACATACAAATAACTTTAGTCTTGTCGAGAGAACTGGAAGGGCTTTGGAACTGAACCTTCCATTCAAAAGACCCTTTTCTTCATTCATTTCTGCTCAAGGAGGTCTATTTCTGCTAGCCATCCACAACATTACTGCTGCATCGCTTTCTGATTTCCTAAATTACGGAGCAGCCCAAGGCCCAAATCACACATGCGTTAATCGTGCAACAAAAAAATCAGTACCATTTAAAGGAATTTGCGTTAACTCGTTATTATTGCGTTAATATTAACAGCCCTAGTACAAACACATCAAATAAGTTACTGTCAGGTTACTGAGGAAAAAATGACATGTATATGTTATGGTCGGTTGGTAGGTAGGATGGAATTTATAGCCTACAACTCAACACTGACTATTTATGACCATAATGCAAATTGCTAATTAAGGAGGAATGTAAATGCATTGCTGTACTCTAACTTAGGTGGCTGCTAAGGAAAAAAAACACATACAACTGCATCAGACAGATTTCAAACACTCCAAATGCGGCTGTTTCCCACATGATGACATCAGAGACATTCATGAATTCATTAAAACACTGTGAAAACAATGCAATGTCTGTAAAATAGACAGACACTTAATATTAGAGGTCTTTGATGTACAGAGGCAAGTGTCCTCTGAACAAATAATCAGTTCTCTCTAGCACTGCCTACTTACACATACACACAAACAAGGTGCTGTGTGCTTTTAAGCCTCCAGTCAGCTTTCAGAACTCCCACCACTGAGAACAAAAAGCAGGCAGCACTTTGTTCCAGATGCTCAGGGTGGTGTGGTCTGCGTCTGCCCATCACACATTGTTTGTGTGTGTGTGTGTGTGTGTGTGTGTGTTTCTGCATCCATACTGTAGGTGTTTGTGTGTGATGGTAAATGGATGTATGCGAATAATGCTCTGTGGTTGATCTCTCCTCATGACTGGAGTGAGGAACAGGCAGCACAGGGAAATATTTGAGTTGGTTGACTACACTGCAGCAAACACACACACACACACACACACACACACACACACACACACACTGCACTCACTGTGGTTTTGCAACTGCTCAAGATTTACTATGGGGACTTCCAGACTTGCGCAGCAGGTTCAGTACTGGGCCTTGTGGGTGACTGCCAATCAATATGACACTAACTTTGGATAAAGATTTTTTCAGGTCTGAGATTAAAAGGCCATTTCCCCCCCATGAGCAGTCAGCATGAAATGACTGCAAATTATGGCCTACATGTATGTTCTGCCCTCACATTTCACCATAGACTGTATGAAATATTTCACAAACGTCTTATGTTTTTATTCTCAGAGAACTATTGTGATTATTTCATGTTCATGTTGCGCTTAAGATCATGGGTTAAATTCACAGTTTAGATAAAGGATAAAGGAAAAATTTAACTCAATTAGACATTCATTAAATTTACATTAAAATGAATAATGGACGCATATTATGAACATTATACATTCAGTCATGATGCTTTACTTTGTTAAAGACTTGCTTTGTTGTCAAGTTCCTTCACATTGATTCATTTCTCACAAATCAGCTTTTCATACCAGTGTTTTGCCATGGCAACCAAATATTACTGAAAAGGACACTTCTTTGAATTAATAATCAATTAACATATAAGATAAAAAAAACATAGAGAAAACAAGACTCTGCTCTAAGAAGGCTTGGCTCGCTGCAGTAACAAAGAACACACAATAAAGATTATAGATATAAAAATAAAATATGAACAGGGCGTGCATAATCATTTGGAGGCCTGGGCAGAGGGACACACACACACACACACACACACACACACACACACACACACACACACACACACACACACACACACACACACACACAATACATCAGCCTGAAGTGAAAGGCTGGTGTGTTTGGAAGGACAGCCTGCTCCTTGCTCCCATGCTACTGAAAGTTATGTAACATGTGACTGGAATGCATTAAGGTATTTTACAGTAAATATTTTAACATGTTTGCTGAATCTGGGCAATGGGATTGCAATGCAATGATCTCTATACATAAACCAAAGACAACCTTCTATACTTCAACAACCACTGTTAGTGTTGACCACCTTCCCTTTTATGGAAATACAGTTTTGCAACAATGTTTAAACCAGTAATACAAAGTGCTACTTTAACTTTACAGACAAATCTCAAGCTTACATCCAGAGATACCACAAAAGTTTAACATGTCACAGCAAACACAATGTGGAGAACTAAGTGAAGTACAAACCACCTTTATTCCATCTGTGGTATTTAAAGGAGATTATAAAGCATTGAGTGACCTAATTTCTTTGAAGGATTACTCTTTAAAATGATTCAAATGACACAATATTACAGTGCTTCTAAAGAGGGATTTGTCTCATGTCCACACATCCCACCACCATTTGATCAACTTAACCTCTATGAAGAAAAAACATCATAAACTCTTAAAACTTCCAGGTCATTCTTGCAGAGGAGGAGCATAATACTGTACATGGCTCCTAACTGCCTCCCCTCACCACTTTCTGTCAATTAGCGGTGTCAGGTTTCTGTCAAATAATCACCCAACACTTTTACCCTGTTCTTACAAGACTTTGTTTCTCAACCTGGAAGGCTCTGTATAACCAACAAGCTGAAAAAAAGAAGGGAAAGATAACAGCACCCTATAAATCCTGCCTGAGGAAAACAACAATCAAGGCGCATATATGTTGACACGGAGCAGTACTTAATATCCCGATTCACCTGTACATTTTCAAGTGCCTTTCACGAACGATATGTGAAATAAGCAGCTGAGACAATGACACAATCAATTTGCAAATACCAGTAACATCAGCAACATTCATAGCAACAGGGCGTATATTTAGCCCCTGCTTGTCCTGTGACATAGTCATGCATGCCTGACACCCAATCTCGGCACCAAAAGACACGACGGAAACTCAAAAAGAGCCTAAAAATAACTGTCTCAAGTGACACAAAACTAAGTGCCATGACTCAATGAAGGGTAGCATACATTACTGTCAATAAAATTTTCAGTATCGCTAAATGCCTTCTAATGACAAATTTAACCATATCTCTGAGTCTAAATAAGAATGCAGCAGATCTGTTGGTAAGTAATGTAAAAGGCATTGGAAATTGGGAGACTTTTACTTTTTACTTTCAAAATCAAAGCCATGTTTTTTATGTTTTAAATTAATTACCGCATGACATAAACACTTATCATTAAATCTAAAACAACATTTAAAAATAATTTGTTGTCTCCTCATGTTATCGAGATTAGAGATGACAAAATAGACTTTGTCAGATTAGAGTTTTGTCTTCCGTTTCACACTTTTCAACATGTCAAAAATCTATTTTCACACCATAGTTCCATTACATTCTGGTCATATCTCTGCTACATGCTGTTGCAAAGCCAAGCAGCTCGACCCCTTGTTTACTTAGTGCATATATATTCAGCTTCACTTCAGCCTACTTTGTTAGTCATGCTCTGATTTAGTATGCCAGCCCATACCTACAGTATATTGAAGAACCAACAGCCTTGGACACAGTATGTCTCCAAAAGTTGTTGGCCAAAGAAAAGAGTGGCTTTATGTTGGGCAGTAAAAAGGCTACAGATGGCAGTGATGCTGTTTGTGATGACATTTCCACAAGCACTCCCGAAGACTTTCCTGTGCCTCTTTAACAGTAGTTGTGTGATTAAAATGCGTTAGCCATACTGCTAGGGTGCTTTCTGACTTTAAATTAATAATGTATTACACAAAGAGACATAAAGAGGAGTGTTTCTTTTTGTCTTCCATTTACGTAAAGTCTACCATTTTGCTACAGCCTAATTACCCATTATATGTATGAACCGGCATCAGCTGAGTTTTACTAAATCTGTATCAAAGATCATTAAGTTACAATCATTCAACTCTTAGTCTCGCTTTGCCAGACCTTCTGGCACTGCGGAGGAGGGTCTGGCTAGCCCACATAGCATTTTGGGATGGGAGAAAAACGTGCTCTGGTTAATTGGCATTTCTTTAAACCAATCACAATTGTCATGGGCGGCACTAAGCGCCCGACAGAGCCACGGTGCCTCTGCAAAATAGCCTCGAGAAGGAACTTGTTTTGGTGGAACGTATACCTTCAAAATATGTTTTAGTTGTGCAACAGAAAACTCAGATTGGACAGATAGTCTAGCTAGCTGTCTCCATTTACCCTGCAGAGATCTAAGGAAAGGTTAACCATGGTCCCCATAAATCAACCGGAGTTTAAAATTCCAAAACAAAGAAAGCAGAAGGTAACGGACATCCGGGCAAAAAGAGCGTGATACGGCAGAATTTCTGGCAGGGAATATACCTGCAATTCATATTGGACAGGGACATTTTCTGATTGGGCTGTTAAGAATTGGGAATGAAACAATCAAGTCTAGATTGTCCTTTTAATGCTTGCTGAAAATATGTGGGGAATTGTTTGATATAGTACATGAAATATTGAGTCAAGTGCCTTGTACTGAACAACATGATACAATATGATGCATTATGATTGGAGGCAATGTACTGTATTTGTCAACCATGCTGTTTATGTACTATAGTGGCCATTTGTTTTGAGGTATACGTTGTCATGTGGTCATTTAGTTATAAAAGGCAAAGCCGGGTTAGCTCAGTTGGTGCTGCATATCATTCCCTCTCTCTCTCCCCTTTCATGTTTTCATCTGTCCTGTGAAAATAAAGGCCTAAAAATGCCCCCAAAATAAATAAAGACATATCACATGTGAAACACACAAAAAAGCATTTCCAGAAAAACCAAACTCCAACCAGCTCAAAGCACTTAATTAAGCACATTATTAAATGAAATAAAGACTATTCACACTTCACTAAACTGGTAAACGTGAGGTCCATATAAGGTTGAATTTTATAAATGCATTACAATTGATATACAAGACTTGAACTCTCATTAATTATTAGGGCAGTCTTGAGACACTGTAATTTAATGTAGCATTAAACTGTATTATACAAGTGAGCAATAGAGACATAATGGCATAAACCTAGAGTAGTTGTACCCAATAGACTGTATAGGAGCTTCGGTTCTGCTCTGCAGTGGTTAAGGCAAACTCAAAGATACCCACAAGACAGATTTTTATCCATACATCAATTACCAGAATACCCATAGTGATTTATGTTAACTGAAATTGTTTAATATACACAATTGTCGATTATGCAAAATGTATCATGCTCAATTAATCTCAGCTGCAGTGAGTGTCTTGCGGTGTAAGCATATTAAATCATAGGTCACATGAGCTTGAACAAAAGTAGAAACACATCACCATTGCAATGGTTTTGACTCATGAGAGATTAATAATAAAGTCCAAAGATTTGCAATGGAGACGTAATGAATGTTTTATTAAAGTTGTTTTTGAAGCGCAACATGTTTATTGGATTTGATACATTTCAGTCATTCATTGGTGGTATGCAGTACGGCCAAGCAGCTTAAGCAGAGGCCCTGCAGCAGGTATGTGATCACTGAAGGATACATCAAAAGTGATCTTACCATTGCCATCCAGTCTAGGGACCAGAGGTATCTCCATAGCATTAGACATGCACTATAGTAATTATATAAGTAGAATTATTATTATTATTATTATTATTATTATTATTAATATTATTATTATTATTATTATTATTAGTAGTAGTAGTAGTAGTAGTAGTAGTAGTAGTAGTATAATACATTCTGTTTAACCTAGAGAAACAATCCACCCTTGTCGGAGGAACTTCAGAATATCCTTGTCATTCCTTGTCTCTTCATTATTTCTGTGTGTGCCATCTTGTGGTAAAATAGAGTTACTACAACATAGGTTTGGTGTCCATGATGGTAGGCAATGCAAAACAAGGGATTCATTCATTTCGTCTGCAAGCTTAGTTCTTTTCAATGTGATGGAGAGTTGAATTGAATTGAAGGCAGAGAGAAGAGACAACTTCTTTAAGAATATAAAGAGAGACAGGAAGTCTCTTTCTTCTTGCTGTGAAGTTATGATTATATAATCATCACTGATAATAATCACTTATTTTATGCCTGAACACCCTTTGGTTAATGTTGATCACACAACATGACATGGACCACACATTAAGTTTAAGGTTTTAGGCGAACAGGAAACATGTTTTATATTGCAGGGCGGTAATGGCGGCACATATATCAATTTAACATACAGTATATCTCATGTCTGTTGCTCCTACAATAGAATGCAAATCAACCACATGCATAAAGACAGCCAGCCTGCTGAAACAGTAATTCATTGCTCCTATAAGCCCCACAGAGTATAATATTTAGCCAATACATGTTTCATAATTTTTTACGTAAAGGAAATACTGGCAGCGTACTCTGAGACCACCTGAGAGATCTGAAAAATCAATCCAGTCAATCCATGAAGCTAATATGCTACATGGCCCATTTGACATACATGCTGGTGTCTTTCAAACTAAATGAGGATTTACAATCGTGCACACACTCGTTTGTTACAGTTGTAACATTCAAATTCACCAGCAGTTCACAGTGCTGGAATATGACATGATTGGCTCACACACACTGCTAATCATGCTTTCTGCCAGATTGTCTTACTCTATTAAAATCATTCATGTTGGACTGATTATGCTCATTGTTCTCCTCATAGTGTAACATTACTGAGAACAATAGCATCCAATGATAAGTTACAAATTCTCTTACTTTACAAAATCATGCTAGCAGTAGCACACTTATCAAAGTCATGCTTTGGTAGGAAGTGGATTCTGAATCAGTGCTGACTTAACAGACTCAAACTACACAAACACTAATCATCAAATGCTGGCAAATAAAGAAGCATAGGAAAAACTGGCTACTTTGCGACATTTTTCTAACATTTTTTCATGGTGGATTTAGACAAAGTTAGAACAGTTAAAACAAACAACATTAAATAAATATAGTATAAACACAACACTGAGTTGGTATGACGAGCCTGTTAGCAAACCATTGCCTTGTATTTACTGTACACATCCAGCAGACATGAAAGAAATATCAGCCTTCATTTGCAGTCTTGTTCCAGGCCACCTGACAAGTGATGTCCAATATTCACTCTCCTTTTAGCTCTATTCTAGTTTCCACCAACACCTGAAAACAACATTTGGCTCATAAGCTGCTTAATGCTGCACTATGTTCACCAGCTGGACCCTAACGCTGCCTGTCTGCAGTTTGATGCTTGGCAGGTAATGTCCAGACGGTTTATCAAAGCTGCAGCTGGAAACGTGGTTCATGAAATGGTGAGAATGAAGCAAAACAATAAAACTGTGAGCCTTAAAATCAAAAGATGCTAAGCCATTCTGCAGAGCTTAGGGGGGTTGCAAAGTTGGGTGAAACGTATCTGTGGGTTCATCACTATGGGCAACCCCTTTCACATTACACATTTGAACAATTGTTAAGATAAAAATATTGATTAGTGCAGCTAATTTTTTTTTTTTAAGGTGAATGCACCATTTATTTTTTTAGCATGTGCTGTACATGCTTGTGCATGCTGGAGGACGTTCACAGGCAAACTGCATATAATATGGTTCAACAAATGATTGTGTAAGCCATCTATCAGTATCCATGGTGATGGATGTTTCCTCAGAGAGTGGCAAGTGAGTTCCACAGTTTACCTGTTTATTTCTACTCTGCCATTAATGTGGAGTGGCCTCCACAGCTATGACAGCAACTTTTTACAGAGTGACTCTCTGCAGTGAAGTGCTAGTGAAGGATCAATTTGGAAAACAGCGAAAACACGGGAGGCAATTGTTTATGAGGAAATGGTATGGCATCATGGTAGGGCCTTACCGTCCATTTACACTTATGTGCTATGGTTTTATGTTTTTTATAATTTCCCTTTCTCATTTTTATGACTATGTATTTTTATCTTTTATCTCACAGGGCATGTGGACTATTTCATATATCTGGTGCAATATTTCATATCTGGTGCAGTATTTCATATATCTGGTGCAATATTTTACATATCCTTTGTTGTATGTAACTTATTTACTTTTGTGTACCACTGTTCTGTCTGTGGCTATGAACGGTTTTAAGTTAATTGCAGAGAGCTGTCTTTGAGCCGAATAAGCATATTGTTGCCTTTTTGCTTCCCACGTCTACCTGTCATCTGTCACTAAAATAACATTTGGACAGCATATTTTTGTATGACTGCATAGAGTAAGAAAGCATGTTCTGTCATGGTTAACCATTACTGTGGCCAACATAACTTCTCATGGATTGTGTCAGTGATTCTTTAGCAACATACCCACTAATAAACAACATGTCAATGTTCACTTGACACAATCATCACTGATGAGGTGCTTTGTATTGGATGTGTTACTATATAAAGCTGAGTGCAGGTGACAACAACTATTATACACTTCCCATAAAATGACCTGACATTTACACTTACATTAATAATACTTACAGTTTGTGAAAGTGAAGTTGATGATCTTTTTCCCCAAACCACCTTCCAATACTGAAGTGTCTTTAATCCAGATGTGTTTAAAGCTCCTCTTTAGATTAATCGATTAGCAGGCCAGCGGGAGCGGGCAGGGAGAGTGGTTGCTGCTCACTCCGGTCCATCTCTTGATTGAATTTCCATTGTGGTGCAATTGTATCACCAGGTACTCTGACTACAGAAGAGAGAGGACACAGGTCACCACACTCGACAGGGTTCCACTTTCCTTGCAGTCTGAGGGGCCTCTATCAGCGGCAGAGAATTGGCAGGCTTAGCACAAAAGCTCTCTAAAG